>NC_091129.1:99983911-100151411 GCF_040183065.1 Periplaneta americana
AGCTGTCTTCTTAGCTCAGAGGTAGAGGACTAGTCTTGTAAACTAGAGGTCGTGAGTTCGAAACTCACAGAAGGCTAATATAGTACAGGATCTATGTATGAAACTATTATACAAGGCGTGTATTTTGAACATCAGCCAGCTGTTTTCTTAGCTCAGAGGTAGAGCACTAGTCTTGTGAATTAAGAGTCGTGAGTTCGAACCTCACAGAAGGCTAATATATTACAGGATCTATGTATGAAACTATTATACAAGGAGTGTATTTGAACATCAGCCAGCTGCCTTTTTAGCTCAGAGGTAGAGCACTAGTCTTGTAAACTGGAGGTCGTGCGTTCAAACCTCACAGAAGGCTAATATATTATAGGATCTATGTATGAAACTATTATACAAGGCGTGTATTTTGAATACCACACAGCTGCCTTCTTAGCTCAGAGGTAGAGCACTAGTCTTGTAAACTAGAGGTCGTGAGTTCAAACCTCACAGAAGGCTAATATATTACAGGATCTATGTATGAATCTATTATACAAGGCATGTATTTTGAATACTACACAGCTGCCTTCTTAGCTCAGAGGTAGAGCACTAGTCTTGTAAACTAGAGGGCGTGAGTTCGAACCTCACAAAAGGCTAATATATTACAGGATCTATGTATGAAACTATTATACAAGGCGTGTATTTTGAACAACACACAACTGCCTTCTTAGCTCAGAGGTAGAGCACTAGTCTTGTAAACTAGAGGTCGTGAGTTCGAACCTCACAGAAGACTAATATATTACAGGATCTATGTATGAAACTATTATACAAGGCGTGTATTTTGAATACCAGACAGCTGCCTTCTTAGCTCAGAGGTAGAGTACTAGTCTTATAAACTAGAGGTCGTGAGTTCGAACCTCACAGAAGGCTAATATATTAAAGGACCTATGTATGAAACTATTATACAAGGCGTGTATTTCGAAGAACACACAGCTGCCTTCTTAGCTCAGAGGTAGAGCACTAGTCTTGTAAACTAGAGGTCGTGAGTTCAAACCTCACAGAAGGCTAATATATTACAGGATCTATGTATGAAACTATTATACAAGGCGTCTATTTTGAATACCACACAGCTGCCTTCTTAGCTCAGAGGTAGAGCACTGGTCTTGTAAACTAGAGGTCGTGAGTTCAAACCTCACAGAAGGCTAATATATTACAGGATCTATGTATGAAACTATTATACAAGGCGTGTATTTTGAACAACACACAGCTGCCTTCTTAGCTCAGAGGTAGAGCACTAGTCTTGTAAACTAGAGGTCGTGAGTTCAAACCACACAGAAGGCTAATATATTACAGGATCTATGTATGAAACTATTATACAAGGCGTCTATTTTGAATACCACACAGCTGCCTTCTTAGCTCAGAGGTAGAGCACTAGTCTTGTAAACTAGAGGTCGTGAGTTCAAACCTCACAGAAGGCTAATATATTACAGGATCTATGTATGAAACTATTATACAAGGCGTGTATTTTGAAAATCAGCCAGCTGCATTCTTAGCTCAGAGGTAGAGCACTAGTCTTGTAAACTACGGGTCGTGAGTTCGAATCTCACAGAAGGCTGATATATTACAGGATCTATGTATGAAACTATTATACAAGGCGTGTATTTTGAATAACACACAGCTGCCTTCTTACGGATGGGGAAAACCTCGGAAAAAACCAATAACATAATCAGCCCAAGCGGAAATGGAACCCACGCTCGAGCGCAACTCCGGATCAGCAGACAGACGAGCTGCCGTCTGAGCTACGGCAGTGGCTAATTTTCTGTAATAATTCCGTTTTAATCTCATATTTCTCATCGTGAGATAATTATTTCTCGACATTCGGTATGAAAATAATTACCATGACAAGAAATATTCTTTGAGCTCAATTAAATTATCAGAAAACTATCAGCAGATGTGGTATTAGTGTTGGAAGCTTATGTACTAAGATGATTATTGAGGTCGCCTCGCTTAATTTTATATGAATATCATAAGTTTAAAAATGAATGGAAGTATTCTGGCAGTTTATTTTGCGACTAGCATAATACCCTTACTCCCAATCCAGGCGTCTCTTGAATAATTCACTATCGCTTCCCTCTCGTTTAAATGATTGAGTAGTTTTTATGTTCGAAAATGAGCTTACAATGTAGAATGTTCGTGAATTGTCCACCATAAAAGGTGTGGCTAGACGCTGAACAGGTACTTCAATTGTAGGTGAGAAAAATATTTCTTAGTCAGGGGATTTAATATCTTGCTACAATATCGGTTTGTACAAGAGAGGAAGGGCTATTTCCTGTCGCGTGATTCACCTGAGCTGTTGTCTTACCTGGTGAGAATTGCTGACGGTTGATATGCACGGTTTGTTACTCCCGGTAGTAGATAATCCACAACGTCAGCCGCTCACTTGTCTGAAACAAATGAAAAACTGCGTTTATTTTGAATGTCTCTCATTGTTCAATAAAGCACTCCTGTGCAAATGGAATATTTGCTCATACTTTTTCGCACATTGCAAACAGGAGTGCAATATAAAATCTATTTTTTTTTCATTCTTATAATACAAAATATTTAAGAGAAATTAACATGATGCTATAAAAATTATGTGATTTTCGGCATTCCATCTATCTTTCTAGATGTGTGTCTGTCTGTACAGTACATAACGATTTTACTGAACTGTTGGACGAAATTGTTTTCAAATTCAATATACCCTACAACCTAAAATCATGCACATGAAGTAGGAATAATTTTACTCAAAAATGAGTGTGTTTTTATTTAAAAAACAATATCGTACATAGGCCTAATAGGAACACGCTTAATCGTTTAAAAATATTCCTGTACATATTGTGTGTAGCAAAATGTTCAATACTGAATGCTTAGTCTAATTTTGCTAATTAAATTCACAGAAAAACTCTGCAAGCTGTAAAATTTACGAAAATAATAATTACTTCATTTTTCGCGAAAGTAAACATTCTGTTTCTGCAAATATTTTTAAGCTTGGCTTATGTAGAATTTCGAAAGACGTCAAAAGTTACATTTGTTGTAGAGTATTTATATATGAACAAATGAAAGTAGGTTTACAGAATATTGAAACGATAATTATTGGGCAATTTAAAGGACTTCTTGAACTAACTAGCTTTGCTAAATTTAATTAATTCTTCTTCTACTATAAATAATAAAATTGGTAGCATCCAAGGTCACTATACAATACGCTGTATCATAAATGATACATAGAGGAAGGTCTCTCAGCACCGGACACTTAAGCCTTTTCAAGAATTGTGGAAAATTTAAGTAGGGGAGAGTTGGGTAGTATCGGACATCGGGTAATATCGGACAGTGAGTTTCTTTCATCTACCACACGATGATAGTATCTGATTGACATAATGTCGCATACAGAAACGTAACCATGTCATTCAGGTGCTACCATATGGTGGTAGATGAAAGAAACGCACGTCCGATTTTACCCATGTCCGATACTACCCAACTCTCCCCTAACTTTTAACAATAATAGTACTGCAAATATGATCAATTGACTTTTACTTTGACAATCTATTAATTTAATGCCATACAATTAAGACAAATTACAAACAACCTTGATATTACAGTACAGCAAAAAATGGATCTCAGTATCGGACATACAGTGAACACCATTTTTCATACAATTTAAAACAAATACATGCAGTTGAAAAGAAGGAATCATTAGGATGAAAGTATTTTCAATCGAAAGTGGACATTTTTGATACTTTAACAATCCTTTGCCACACTAGGTTGAAGACACTGATTATGTGGGACAATTATTTGATTTATTGATAATAATCACATACAAAACAATCAATGTTATCTGAATCGGTACAGTTCAAATGCACCCAATCTGTACACAAAGTTCACAGTACCCAGGATTCACCACTTGCTTCCAAACAAATTATGCATTCTGTTTCATCTCATGTTAAAGTCGATAGTTCTCTTTTATGATTTCATTTTCTTCGCCAGATTTTCTCTGTGCTAATTGAATTATCTGATTTTAGTTCCTTAACTATGTCTCTTAAGGTACTTTCAAGAACAGAGACATGAGCAGCTGCCTTTCTGATAGTGATCTCCTCTTCCGTAACTTTCTGCAATGAACATTTCATATTATTCTCTTCCCATTTGCCTCTCTCATTATTTTCCACGTCAGAACAAAGGTCTTGAAATAAAAAATAGGCTATTAAATGTTATCCTTAATGACATTCTCTTGCCCGGTGCTGGGGGAACAGATGCTGTCCGACACTGGATGACTAACGCGCTGACCTAAAATTTCCTGCTTCCACATCATAGTCACTTGCAAACTCAATTTTATTAAAATTTGACTTACGTGGTTTCTCAAAAAACGGATTCAAATAAGCTCTGAGTAGCTGGCAGAAGTGTATCGATGACCTAGGAAACTATTTTTTAACTTCTTCAGGCCTGATGTACATTATAGTGTACATTGGTTTTTTCTTTCTTTTTTTTTTCTGGAATGTCTTCGATAATTTTAAATATTTTGAAAAATGTAATGTGATAGAAATGGAGAGTATTATTTTTGAAACATTTCTATACCTGAATTAAAAATTAAATTTAAAATTTTGGGACCCAGGGGTCAGAATTGTCCCCAAATTTTAATTTTCTGTGAAGACTTGATTTAGAAATTTTAGATCCCCAGAATGATTATGTGACCAGTTTTTCTTTTTCAATGTTTAATATAAATTCAAGACTGAGGGGGTTAAATTAACCAGAATTCGAATTTGTAAGTTCGGATTAAATTTGGTAAAAACTGAACATCAACAAAATCCGTTGAATAGTCAAAATGATTACTGTACCATGCAAACAGAAGCTATGTCTAAATCCATCCTGTATTTCGTGGGAATCAATTTTCTTGCTGCACCACAATATGTCACATAATGAGAAAGTAAAAGCAATGACATTGAAACTCGAAAATGCTAAGTTTACCACGGATAACGTCGGACAGACAAAATAACTTTTAGAATATTAATTGGAAAGACGAATAAACTATAGAATAACTAGCCTGTAAGTGTAATTCCATGAGCAGAAAGAATTTGGGGCGACCCATAACAGAGAAGGATAATTTTTACTGACAAGCAAACATTCTGTTGGGGGCAAATAAAAAAGTTAAATCTTTTTCTTCCACTACGTTAATAATGTCAAAATAAGTGTGTATACAAATTTTGGCCAATCGACCGCAATTACCAGGTCATCCAGAAAGCTATTTTCCCTGGACCGTTTACAGAAAAAGCACAATTTCATGGAAATATTTATTGAAATAGATACAGCAATTGTTGCGCTATTTTTCAACATATCCCCTGCTGGAACTGAGACATTTATCATACCATGGGGTTAAATTTTGTATCCTTGTGTCGTAGAAGTCAGCCGCCTGGGATCGGAACCAGCGTTTGACAGCCGTCTGCACCTCTCTGTCGATCCCATGATTTTACAAATGTCTCAATTGCGGTGGGGAATATGTTAAAAAATAGCTCAACAATTGCTGTGTCTGTTCCAATAAACTTTCTTCAATGAAATTGTGTTTTCTTTCTGTTAACGGCCTCTGGCGAACTTATTTATTTACGGCCCTCGTAATTGCGGTCGAGTGACCAAATTTTGTATAAGCACTTCTTTTCACATTATTAACGTTGTGAAAGAAAAAAAAAAATTTTATCTGCCCCCATCAGAATGTTTGCTTGTGAGATGTAATAACCCAGTAGCTGATTACGGTTCTGGTAGTGATGACGAACATTAACATTGTTTAATGTTGTTGTGTACTTTATGGCGGAAATCAGACATAAAACGTGTTACGTAAAAACATCTGAAAGACGACATTCGTTGTTAAAATTTCCGGAGCATAACTTATTGCATGTCCCATCGCGGTGAATGGCGGAAAGCGAAAATTAGCAGAAACGTCATGAAATTCCTACTCATATAACGACAAAAAATATTACAGTAGACCTTCTGCAAATAATTACCCGTATCTTATATTTCACTGGGATGCCCCTTAATACTAACTTCGTAGGAAACATGAACTTGGATTATATGACATCCGCTGCTCTGTTACGCATAAAATAAAATTATATAAGATGAATCAGTGCAATTATACACACGTTGGAAAGAGCAGGAGGGAGAGAAGCAAAGTAAGAAGAAATGGGCAGGAGAAGAAAAACAAGGAAAAGAGATTAGGGGAAAAAGGGAAGAAGCTAAGAAAAGGGAAAATATAAATATGAAGAGAAAAGGCGAAAAGGAAAAGAAACGCATGAAGAAGTCAAAAGGAAAATATGGGAAAATGAGGGAAAACGGAAAAGAATCAGATGCAAAAGAGAAAAGAAAAAAATGAGAAGGAAAGGAAAGAAGATAAAATAAAAGAGAAAAATGAAGAAAAGATTAGTGAACAATATGAAGAAGATATACATGTAAGAGTATTATACATTAAGAGAGAGAAAGGCATAACTTTCCGCGAGGTACATAGTTGGAGCCCGAGGGATTTATCTCGAGGGCTACAAATGTGCTGAGGGGAAAATGTATTTTGATCTCATGGTGTATAGGCTAATTATATTCATTTCGAATATTTTGGGAATTAATAATGTTTTTGAGTTTAAATAAATCATCACAGTGTGCTTTTAATGAACGTAAGTTTTCAGTATACCAATATTTATGTTGTTTTGTAGTTATTACCTTAACAGATTTTAATGGAACACCCAGAACAATGGAAGGAGTCCATAATCGTACCTATTTTTAAGAAGGGGGACAAGACTAACTGTAGTAACTTCCGAGGAATATCACTTTTGTTGACGTCGTACAAAATTTTGTCGAATATCCTTTTGAGAAGATTAACTCCATATGTACATGAAATTATTGGGGAACATCAGTGTGGTTTTAGGCGTAACAGATCGACTATTGATAAGATGTTTTGTATTCGACAGATAATGGAGAAAAACTGGGAGTATAAGGGTACAGTACATCAGTTATTCATAGATTTCAAAAAGGCGTATGACTCGGATAAGAGAGAAGTTTTATATAATATTCTTATTGAATTTGGTATTCCCAAGAAACTAGTTCGATTAATTAAAATGTGTCTTAGTGAAACTTACAGCAGAGTCCGTATAGGCCAGTTTCTATCTGATGCTTTTCTAATTCACTGCGGGCTAAAGCAGGGAGATGCACTATCACCTTTACATTTTAATTTCGCTCTAGAATATACCATTAGGAAAGTTCAGGATAATAGACAGGGTTCGGAGTTGAATGGGTTACATCAGCTTCTTGTCTATGCGGATGACGTGAATATGCTAGGGGAAAATCCACAAACGATTAGGGAAAACGCGGAAATTCTAGTTGAAGCAAGTAAAGCGATAGGGTTGGAAGTAAATCCCGAAAAGACTAAGTAGATGATTATGTCTCGTGACCAGAATATTGTACGAAATGGAACTATAAAAATTGGAGATTTATCTTTCGAAGAAGTGGAAAAATTCAATTATCTTGGAGCAACAGTAACAAATATAAATGACACTCGGGAGGAAATTAAACGCAGAATAAATATGGGAAATGCGTGTTATTATTCGGTTGAGAAGCTTTTGTCATCTAGTCTGCTGTCAAAAAATCTGAAAGTTAGAATTTATAAAACAGTTATATTACCGGTTCTTCTGTATGGTTGTGAAACTTGGACTCTCACTTTGAGAGAGGAACAGAGATTAAGGGTGTTTGAGAATAAGTTTCTTAGGAAAATATTTGGGGCTAAGAGGGATGAAGTTACAGGAGAATGGAGAAAGTTACACAACACAGAACTGCACGCATTGTATTCTTCATCTGACATAATTAGGAACATAAAATCCAGACGTTTGAGATGGGCAGGACATGTAGCACGTATGGGTGAATCCAGAAATGCATATAGAGTGTTAGTTGGGAGGCCGGAGGGAAAAAGACCTTTGTGGAGGCCCAGACGTAGATGGGAAGATAATATTAAAATGGATTTGAGGGAGGTGGGATATGATGGTGGAGACTGCTCAGGATAGGGTCCAATGGCGGGCTTATGTGAGGGCGGCAATGAACATCCGGGTTCCTTAAAAGCCAGTAAGTAAGTAAGTAAGACCCTGATTGACTGCCCACATATAAAGATTAAAAATTGTAGTAAATTTAAGATCTATGTTATCTATATAATATACAGCTATCCGATTTATTGAGTGCAACAAACCAAGGATTTTTTTAATATTATGATCATCTATCACTCTTATTAATTTCCTATTATTACAAAAGCTCATAGGACGATTTTTATCTAATTTTATTTTTATTAAAATAGTATTGTGGTCTGAAAGAACTGTATGTATAATAGAAGAACTCCAAGACTTACATGTATATCAGTAGCAATGTTATCAACACATTAACTTATGTTTACCAAGCCAGGTCTCGTAATTTCATTAGTAGTTATTTGAAGACCAAAACAACTCAATATATTTCTTAGATCTCTCTCATATCTATAATTTGTATTAAAATGTACATTAAAATCTGCTGCATTAATATAATTAAACCATGTTTTATGAATATAACATAGCATATTATAAAAACAGTCTAAAAAACTTTTAAAATCACTATATTATCATTGAAGGGTCTATACAGGATGATTCACGAGGATTTACCGACTTTTACCGACGTATTTCCGAAGACATTCTGAGCAAAAAATGTCATATAAACATGGGCCCTATTCTCAATATTTACAGAGTTACGTGAAAGCGTGATCTTGGTCAGCGTACAGTCAGCAGGCAGCGCGAGCGCTACGGAAATCAAAGATGCAGTTACTTAGCGACGAGGGCCGTTCACAATCATGCGGCCAAGTGTACTCCAGCGGACGGCGATATTTTTTAAAATGTTAATGTTTAAACTCTCCAAGACTGTAAATTAGGATGCAAAATCGAACTGCAAATATTTAAGTCGGTGGAAATGGTGTGAATTGTAATAATTATTGTTGTGATAAGTGCGTAAGAATAGTTAAAAATGGAAAATATGTCTGTACCAAGCAACTAAGGAGTTCACAGCACATTTTTAGGTTCATAATACTTGCCAATTAAAGAAATGATACTTCTGAATGGTTCATTCTCTCTTACTGTTATTCTTTTACCTTCAAACTAAAAACAAAACGTATTTTAAAAACAACTTTAAATTAGTGTAACTCTGAAAATATTGAGAATAGGAACTATGTTTTTATAACTTTTTTTTGCTCAAAATGTCTTCAGAAATAATCTCCGTAAAGGACGGTAAATCCTCGTGAATCACTCTGCATAATGACATAACAATAAGTCTTTCATTAATTAATTCAATTGCAGTTGTCTTACAAATCATTTGTATTGATAATTCATTTACTTCATTAATGATTTTGATTTCCTGACACACGGAAACAGTTCAAAGTGTACTACACTACCGACAGCATAATAAATTCGATTACACTCTCCAAAATCCTTTGACATTTTGATTGAATAGTTTCTCAAGTTGGCTGCACTGACCATGAGTGTCGTATATCAAAATACTCATCTTAATAACCCCTTATCGTCTCCATCAATTTGGCACCGTTAACCTCAGACATACTGTAATGTTTATTTCTAGCTGCTTTACTACAATAGACATTGTAATAGAGCATGTGACCTAATTTATGGAATTATATGAAATAAATGTAACATCCAGCTATGTTGAAATTGAGGCCAATCAATAGGACAGTCTGTATTCACTCTGCAGTGCCCAAGAGCTACGCATAACAGCAGTACAACAAATCTCGTCTTGTGAGCAAAAGTGTAACAACAAACCCTTGAGTAGTATAGAAATCACTTATACTGCAGTAAATTTTTCTTATGCAGGGTAGAAGTAATAAAACTATGTATATTTTGACAGCTTATTCCTGGGGTAGAGTTCAACAAAAAATTGGAATACCATATTAGTGCCAAATTAATAATTTTCCCCTTTTAACATGTTTTAGTCCGTAACTACTATCTGTACGATTCTAACTTTTACTCTTATCGTTATAGAAACTGATAATTATTCATCCTTTTGCAGTTTTTCAATAAAATGAACAGTTTTCTTGCAAGTCAAATAAAAAGATTAACATGTATCGTTATTTCCTGTCATTAGGAAGTCTGGCAACTCTATTCGAGTGACTAAGGGACGGAACTGTGCTATTCAGACCGATTTGCGTGTGTGGTTTCGTAACTGAGCCGGCGTCGCGCTGTTGCCAAACTGCGCAGATTTTCACCTAATTTTCTAATAAATCATGCATTTAATTACAAAACAAATAACAGTTTTTTTATTTATTTTAATGTATTTCACTGTTCCCTTTAATATGCACAGTTATTTCGCTCCCGCTCTGTATTTTATTTAATGACGTTTTCAATACAGAGGTTATTCCGCGCTGAAATTCAAGGTGGGGGTGAAATGGTCAGCAAATTTTGCTTAGAAACTTCTATCGAGAATAGGACTATTTTACAGGCCGTAAATCTAGACATGGGTCCCACAGCTTTAACCTCCTGCCGGAGGAAGTCAAGCTAAGGAATTTATCGTCCTTTAAAACACATCGCCCTGAATTTGAACCAACATCGAATCTAACGGTTAGCATTGTACAGTAATTACTAAGCCAACGAGAACGACACAAACTTCTTACATTGGTACAGATGTATGTAGGGTAAAGTTGCCTTATTCCGTGATACTTTACTTAAATTGAATGTCAGTCAAAGTTTTGCCTTTCGACCATAGTGCCAGACATTTTTCTCGAAAGAGTGCATCTTTCGCCTACTGTGAGACATTGGTCAACTTCTTAGAAAGATATCTAATACTGTGACATTTAATGGAAAAAACGTCTCACGGAATTAGGAGTATCAAGGAATTAGGCAACTTTACCCTGTCCTATTAAAATAAGTCTCAGCTCAGGATTAAAGAATCTAAAAATACAATCATTTGCTTCTATTCGACAACATTTTGAATTCGCGCTACCTAGCAAAGTTTTGAAATGGAATGGAATTTCTGGAGAGGTGCACTACGACCCAGCACTGCGACCCTTTACGATCTATTGCGCTATCTCTCAAGCTAGGCGCATTCCCAAACCCACACCGGCTGACTACACTAAGGTTCGCTGCGTAACTTACACAGATTTCGAACAGACAGCCTCACTCGTCCCTACGCCAGCTCCTCCCATACATCGCCAGCCGGCGTTCGGAGACTGCTATGAAATGATGACGAAATGGGGAAATGTTGGCGAAATGATGTAGATGCCTAATATGGAGAAACGGGAGAATCCCGAGAAAAACCCCAACTACGACCTTGTCCGCCATAAGTGTCACTGTGGGTTTTTCAATTAAAATGGCCAGGACTCGAACCCGAACTGCCTGCGTGACAAGCTTAAGGTCGACCATTCAGCCACCGCAGGGGTTAGCTCTTACTATGTTCCAATTTTAAGGCTTTGTATGTTTCTAGACTACCTGTCACCAAATTTGCGTCTTTGACTCAAGTCTAGTGCGTTGGTCTTCCATCCATGCAGACCAGGTTGTGATAGGCCTATAATTTGTGGTGGATGAAGCAGAGGTTCCAGAGGTTTTTCTCGGGATACTTCCGTTATCTTCTATCATTTCATCAACACTCTCCACCTTCCCCTCATTTCATATGATATATGCAATATTTAAAAATAAGCTGGGATGGAATCTTGATAGTGTAGGTACGTGTTTTCGATGCTGATGTAGGAAGAGCTTGGAGCGCTCCGGGCCATTGGGGCTTATCGGGCTACTAGTGTGGGATGGGACCTGACTCTTATAAGGGGCTCGGACAAGATGGCCCACCTGTCAGTGTCGGATTCATGAATCCTACTCGGGCACCTGTCAAACTTGGACAACCATCGCACATACAGATTTTTTCAAAAGAAATGGTCAAAAATTTAGGAATGAGAAATAAAAACGAAAAGAAGCAAAAAAGTTCCAGTAAATATGAGTCCGCAAATTAACCGTTTACGAGATAATCCCATTTTTTTGCTGGTTGGAGACGCCAATGAACCGAGCGCCTGGATACGGTAAAGCGGCAACATTCATGTTTGGTATGTATGCCGCACTCTCCCCATCTCGTTTCCTTATAAGTGTGAGACGATATCTAAACAGACGATACGCTGAATGGTGGATAGGTAGAGGAGGACCTGTACCTACACCACCGGATTTAAATCCTTTGGATTTTTGTGTATGGGGTTATGCAAAAAGCCTAGTTTACACAATAGACATGACCACACCTGAAGAATTGCAACATCGGTTTGTAGATGCTTTCCAGCAAATGAAGAATGACCCAGGATTGCTCGAGCGCATTCTTGGGTCTTTGCGGAGAAGACTAGACAGATGCGTTCGAATGCATGACCAGCATTTTGAACACCTGCTGTAAAATTCTTCAGTTAACTTGTTTATACCGTACTGTACTTTGTTTATACACAAACTTTACTGTTGTTCAAACAAAAAAAAATTATTTTGTGTATGTTTAATCACATTTCTGTGATGTTGAAGCGAAAATTGTGAATTTTACTCTTTCGTGATTGATAGATTAAGTTAAATAAAATTGTTACTGCTTTTGTTGGGATTAGCATTAGTATTCAGCGGGCCACAACCATAACAAAATGACATTATCTCGTAGGGCTAAATGGTTAATTTTGCGGACCCATAGGCTATTTAATGGAACTTTCTAGCTTCTCTACTTTTTTACTCTTCATCCCTAAATTTTTACCATCACTTTATAAACAACCTGTATAAGGGTGCACAATGAGCCAAAGCGTGCTTAAGTGTAAGTATTCGTCCCGGGTTCAGCCCTCGAAAAACCAAGACAAACAAACCAATCAGACCAGAATGTCTAGTATTTCAGGAGATAATTCTGTACGTGGACGGACAGAAAGGGAAGTTTACGTACCGATAATGCAAAATAATTTTTTCTCATAATCAGGATATATCAATATGTGTATTTACTACATATATATTTTTCTGCATCGTCATTTCGTATGAGAGGCAAAAGTCTTATCTATAGCACAAACATAATTCCTCTTAATATAAAGTCATTACGGTAATGGTATTCCAGTATTGTTTGTCAAGCTTAAAACCATATGTTATATATTTATTAATTCCTTTTCTATTGTAAAATTACTTTACTAACGTTATGTGTTCATCTTTCATCTTATTGTTGGATTTCTCCCGATAGTTTAATCTCCTGTGTTTCCCTTCATTCTGCCAATAATAATATCACACAAAGCGGAAAGTTCAGTTTAAACTTAAGGATTACTACTCCATTCTCATCTACGGTCTAAGTAGTATTGTTTTCAGCGACAAATCCAGATTTGATTCCCGCGTGGGAAGTAGTAAAATTTATCTCCTATCCTCTTACAGTTAATGAGTGCGTTGTCCTTGTATTTTCTTTCCCTGTGTTTTCTTCTGGCCAGACCAGACCAGAGAATACCGCTACTTCTGGAACTGCCAACTCTTCGGTGCTTCCTTAGTTTTCTGAGTTTCTCTCGCATTCTTTGCAGCGAGTAAAATATTATTAATTCGTATTATTACTTACTGTATGTTACATGTTTGACATTAAACGCACCTACTATCACATACATTGTAAGGAATGATTTATTAGTTTTCCAGCATTTTAAATATTTGAAGAACATTTTTAATAAATTACTACTGAGAAATATTAATAGTTTTCTAATGATAAAATAAATGCACAAAAATACATTTTAACACAGCGCAAATAAACGTCTAAATAATCGCAGACTTGCCAGACATTAAAATTCCTATTAGTAAAATTTCATCTTTATAATATCAATTTATCACACTGTGTAGTTGAAGATATAGTGTAGAACTGTCAATTCGTTGTATAAAGATACGTCGATTATTTTGTAGATTCACAGATGTCTTATTTTTCGTAAACAGAGTTGAAAACCCTAGATACTTCTGAATGTAAAATGCAGGGATGCCAGTTGTGGCATACCTCACAAGCCGGGATAAGTCATTCATCCATTCCTTTAATCCCATGTGTCATTCACATGATAAGGTAAAGGGGATTTGTATTCATTGTCAAGTGGCAGAATTCAACGCAATATCGTTCGGAAAATTACCACTTTAAAGAGCAATGGGAAAATGAATACATACTTCTGTAAAACAATCACAAAGCACGTGAGCCTTCGCTGCATGTATGAGTTTTATGTTTGGTTCTACATAGTCTACTACTTCATTAAGGGGTTAGATACAGCTTACACCAGTAAAATTTTTGGAAATATTCTACATTTTTTTCCTCCATTTCTGTACCGTGTACAATAATGAAAATTGGTATGTGTAAAACACTATCCTTCTGCTATATGAAAAAAAAAATGTTTTTACGATTTAAAAAATATTATTTATATTTTTTTTTTTCCAAAATTCCAAATGGGGGCAGTTTACTGTGCAGTGATGAAGCGTTTCCCTCATATCTCATAAAATTGTTAACTTTTTCATGTTGCCTCTTTCATTTTATTGCTGAAACTCATGCTTACAATATCATGCCCTTTCAACTACATTCCTCAATAAATATTTTTTTTTTTATTTTGTGTTAGAAGAAAGTACTGACATTTGACCATTTTTAAATGAATTTATTTTTTCTCAGACAATCTATTAAAGGTAGAGAAGTGATCTTGCATCATATTGTAGATATGACATGCATAAATAAACATAAAATATTTCATCACAGAATGTTGGATAGTTTTTGATATATGTGGGAAACGCTTCATCACTGCACAGTGAACTGAATTTTGAAAACAAAAATTTAAATAATATTTTAAAAATCGTAAAAATATTTTTTTTTCATATAGCAGAAGAACAGTGTTTTACACATTATTGTACAAGATACAGTAATGGAGCAAAAAAATGTTGAATATTTCAAAAATGTTACTGATCTAAGCTGTATCTAACCCCTTAAGAGCGACGATCGCTCTGAATTGACAGAAGTATATGATTTCCTTCCTCAGGCTATAGGCCTATACATCTTCAGCATAGGCTAATACTGTATAATTAAACTTAAACCTAAGGAATTAGACATTATTGAATTAAACATTAAATCTTCAGACGTACTGACCGCTAACCGGATTAAACATAATTCTCTATTTTTCTACCTGGGATCGAACTCATGTTTCCTCGATAATTAATTGGGTACGCTACCATTTGAATCACTCAAGAAAGTAATATTAATAAGGACATAATTGAGACCTCCCTCCAATAAGGGTATAACCAACAAATCTATAATACACGTTTCAGGGGGAAAGAAAATAATTTCAGGAGCATATTTCGTTAGTTCTAGCAGGACCATTTGATTAATCAAGGATACAAGTTTATTAAGCTATTGGAACATTCATTTATTGTAATAAATGGAAGATTCAAAATTACTTTTTCCATCGAAGTTACATATTTCGTTAATCTGATGTTACGCCCTTTTTCGAGGGAGGTCTTCAATTAGTGTGCGTGAAGTGTGAGTAAATGTTTTTAGGACCAGTAATATCCATACGCACACCGGGAACACGCTCTCCAGTACAAGAAGAAAAAGAACATAGTTGGAGGTAAGATGTTATCAGACGATCTTCATTAAATCTCGCAAGGTCGACACTTCATGGCCGAGAATGCATGCTGTACGTTAAACCATATTCGTTCCGAAAATCTATGTTTTGCCGCTCAATGCTAGCAAGCAAGACATGTGAGAAACACGTTTCAGTAGTCCACTGCTGATTGGAAGAACCCGTTAATGGTAAGTGGCATAGGGTGATTCATAATAAACTATGTCTCCTTTTGCTTTGCGAATTAATTTTTTTAAGAACCTGTAGGCCTACTACTGTCTTACTCTGTTAAGGTTGGTTCACAATAAACCGGGAACAGAAAAACGACAACGAGAACAAGAACGGAAATATTGTTGAAATAAATGTATCTAAATATGAGCATTCACAATTAACTATTATAAACGCTCATATTTAAATACACTTATTTTAACATTATTTCCGTTCTCGTTCTCGTTGTAATTTCAGTTCCCGGTTTATTGTGAACCGGCCTTTACATAGCTGAAAATCAACTGTAATAAATATTTAAATGAGCGAAGAAGTGAATCTGGAATTCAGTGACAAATATGGCTACACAGGAAGTGTACACGTATTGTAGGAAGTAGTGAAATGAGCTATTTTGAAATTTGACAAAAGAGAATTGTACTTTGTGAAACTTTTTAAACTAAACTTCACGAATTGCAAACATTCTACCTGCTGTCAATCATGTGAGTTGTATGCTAGGTATGTGAGCGTCATGCCTTCAAAGGGATGTGGATGGAGGTATAACAGTGACTTACTGTTCCGGAATTTCCACGCGATGTGACTAACTTCAGAAGAACTAAATACAGTCCGCATTTCACGGGAAGATTCGAGCAAGGAATGCTCCCATCCACCTGCTCCTTCAAGAACGCTGAGTTATACTAGTGAGAGACTACAGTCACTAATCGCGATTATCAACCTAATCGCGATTGGGGTTGTAGTGTGTCACCGTCCTGATCGCGATCAGGAGTTTAATCCTGATTCCAAAACTAGATAATCGCGCTGAGGCACAGCCCAGTGGACGAAAATAACATTTTAGTAATTTTTTGGTTTTGAAACACCTTGATTTATACAGGGACATCATTTTATTTTTACTAACATTTCTAATATTAACTTGGCTATACCTTTGGATCTATGATTGAGAACCGGAAACACCGTTTGCTACCCCTTTCCACGACTGGAGTTCGATGGTACTGACGTAATATACAAACAAATCACTTTACTAGGTATAGGAGGGAAGGAAAGTAGTTCATCCATTTACGTAAACTAGGAAATATCGCTATTTTCAGTTTGATAATTTTCATTAGGTTTTTGTTTAATCAAAATACAGTATAGTATTAACAATGAGTGTTTTTACTCACGAACTGAGCTATCTATGCGGAGGTATTCATTATGCAGTTTATATTATACTGTCTACAGCACATTAGCGTACACTATAGAGAATTAAGTTAAATTGAAAAATAATCATAATATGGATATTTAAACACATTTCTGAAAATTGTGGCAGTTCATTTCGATACAGGCTTCAGTTCTAATGTGCATATTATCTCACTATAGACTATTGTACGTAATTCCAATTACCAGGTTCGTACTTCGTATCAGTAACTCATGCTGAAATAATTCTGTACCTACCCTATAAAAGAGTACCTTACGTACTGTAAGTTCAGTCTTGACTTCTGCCCGATTCGAAAAGATAAAATTAGACATTCTCTCCACTGTTCGTCAAGTAGTTATGTCGCAGGGTCGTAGAAAGGGAGGAAACCACATGACGTTAATTACTTGACGAGGCCCTTTCATTTAGTAACATCTTTAGTAAAATCCTTTTATTTAAGTTATTTTTACGTAGACGTCCAATTCCTAACAGAACTTAATATTCTCAGAAAAGAGGTAAGACAGCCTAGCCACTAGCCTTTACAGAGAGGCGAATAGAAGCAGGTGGGGGAAACCGTAATGCGACGTAGGCAAATGATTCAATATTGGAAGCTCTTTCGTCACTGGAAAACGCGAACATATTTTTGGAACGTACTGTTTACTATGACCGTAAGGCTATTATGACTGTATATGCGGTCTTGGATCTGTGTGGAGGACGGTTGAACTTCATTAGCAGAAGGGATGGGAGTGAAATACATTCAAAAACTCAGGTACAATAAAAATTGAAGTAAAAATAAAATGATGTCCCTGTATTATTTAGGAAGTCGTGATAGCTTCTGCTGTGGAATTTTGTTACCCCTTCCATTGTACCATATGAAAGAAAAACGAAAATTAATGAATAGAAAATGATATTTGGCTTATTAGACGTATTGTAGAAATTTAATACAGCTGTAAGAAAAATAAAAAGGAATATATTAACAAATGGCAGACGAATTATTCATAATTATATGGAGGGAATAGAAGTCTGCTGAAAGATGTTTCATTTCAATAAATAATGGATTACAAATTAGAACTGATTTCTTTTTCAGATTTTTAATTTCAATCTCCATTATGACGTACAGTTGAGGTTAAGGATCATTTTAAAAATAAGTTTTATTAGAAAATAATATAAATCTTAGGCTTAATGATATAATTTTATAGGTTATAAAATCTCTTTCCAAAATAATATAAATAGCAACGGCATAAATTGCATCAGTTTAGATTGTAAAACATGTAAAAAAATTTAACAAATAAATTCCCATATCAAGCTGCAAGAAACGACAAAAAAAGGAAAAACAATGAATAAACATCAAAACAAGATATGAACTTCAGATGCTGTCCAGAAGGTAAACATATAAGTATGTACATAGAGAAAATTATTTCCTCTATGGTAATTCAGCTGTTGACCAGACGGGACCAAGCGTGACCTAGTGTGTCAACACATTTTCGGTAATCGCGATCTGAGATAATCGCAATTAGCGACTGTAGTTTGTCACTAGTATTACTGTCTTTCTTTCTCCTCTTAACCCGCAAAGACCATACTCCCCTCGCAGGGATCCTCTCGTGAAATTTGGACTGTACCTGACATGGCAGTCGATTCATATACCGAAACTCTTATTGCGAAACACTGCGAACTTATGTGTCATTATAATTTTCAAATTCCATTCTTTTTTTTTTTAGTTCAAACCTTGCCTATGGCGACAGATTTTTTTAAAGGACGATACACCGTTTTAGACATTAAGAAAAAATCTTTGAAAGCCAAAAATATGGAGCCTAGACAGGACATGAACCTACGACATTAGACTCCGCAAGAGTCTTTGTGTCAATTCAGGATGGATTTATTACCATTTATGCTTAACAGTATTAAAAATTTCTTATCCGTGTATCCGCTGCGAATGAAGAGCCACAAAGATGAGGAAGTGATATAAAGAAATGATTTAAGGAAACAGAAATCGCGGAAAGATTACACATGCATAGATGAAGGTCTTTAATTTTTCTCTTAGTTTACATTGCCGACTCACATAAGATTTCGCATCCGGTTTGTCGTGATTCAGAGATGGTGTCCTTCCGCTTCTGAAAAAGTTACCTACTTCGGAAAAACCTACAACAGTCACGCGTTAATGTAAGTTTATTACTAAGTTATTTAAAATGCTAATTATATCTGTACAATGGCTGTTCCAAGACTTGGAAACAATGTAAAAACGTGCCTTGCGATTTAACTTTTGTCCTGTTTCGATTAAAATCTTTTACTATACCGTCGTGTTAAATTCTGAAATAAGAAATCGAGACTGGAGACATAAGTGGAGTAGCCAGCTCTTTGTGGATGAGGTTTATCGAACTGACAAGAGAACCTTCCTCAACATCAGGAAGAAACTCCCCTTGAAAGATGTTGATCAATTCTCAGGATTAGAACCCACCTATAAGTTATCTTATGCTGAAACACCCCAATATCCTGTCTCATGATAAACTACAATTCGGGATTTTACATACACACCAAAGATTCTATCCTTAATCTCTACACACCCCCAAATACCGGGATTGGTTGACGGGTCTGGACTCTGTTTTCTGCCTATCCCAGCATCCAGAGCGATCAGCATCATCATCATCATCATCATCATCATCATCATCATCAAACAGCCCATTATGGGCCCTAGCCTTCTTCAGAATGTCCTTCCAGACTTTTCTACTTGCTGCTAAATTCTTCCAATTTCTAGTTCAGCAAGCTCAGCAAAACAGGACCTAAATGCAAGCAAATGGAAATAGTGGACATCAGATGGGAGCAATTCCGAAGCCGGTGAAGGAACTAAGATCTAAGTGGAGACTGACTAGAAGTAGAGTAACGCAAGTAGGAGATAGTTCAGGGAGTAGGAATTTGTATGAACCTATTACAATATGCGATGGATACGTACCTTACTGGAAGATGGCATATATTTAGTCTTACATTGATTAATTTGCAAATTTTCTAGCAGCACTTTCAAATCTTATAAAGGCTTCCTTCATTGCAGACTGCGTTCTTCCAATTATGTCAATGTTATCTGCATAGGCAAGAATTTGCACAGATTTATAGAATATCGTGCCTCTTAAGTTCAATTCAGCATCTCTGATAATCTTTTCTAATACTATATTAAAAAGTAAACAGAAAAGAGCATCTCCCTGTCTTACACCATTTTTAATATCGAATGATTCCGTCAATATTTTTGTATTCTAATTTGAGAGCGATCAGCAATTTAATCAATTAGGCCTATATCCGGAACGAGAGTGACAAATATGCCTCATCTCAGTTAATCTCTAAAAGCCAGAGACACATTTTCCTTATCCCCCTTAATAAGAAAATTACTCACCTTTCTCCACAGTAAGCCCTCAGAAAACTGACCGGTCATATCTTATTAGAGACATCTCACAGACAACTGGCTAGTCTAAATTAAATTTTCTCTAATCGGCGCCTTAACTTTTGTATGTCGCCTTCGGTACCTACTCTAGGTCAAGTTTACTCGAGCGTCACTCGCACAGCGCAAGGGCTTTGATCCCTTCTGTTGCGAGGACTGCGGATCCCCCACTTGCCACTCGTTTCCCAGGCTTTGACGTTTTCGGCGATCCTGCCCTGTTTCTCTTCTGTCGTGGCTTGTCCCACTCTCGTGTGGTACTTAGCTATTAGGTTACGTCCATTTTCAGCTATACCCTTCAAAATTCTCCAATACTCTTTCATATGGAACGTCGAAATCGGGGTGAGACAAGTGACCATAGGTTTGAAGCTCACATAGGCACTCTTCTCAGCCCAAATTTCACTTGCAAGGACGCTTTATCGGGTACGTTTCGATTGATTTCCTAATGTCTCCCTCTTTTCATTCATTCATTGAATGTTGTACGTGCAAATAAAGTCAAAAGAGAATTAAACTACGAAACTGTGGTTACCAATATAGATTTTAAAACATATAAAATCGATTTCAACTACAGGAACATCATTTTATTGTTACTTCAATATTTATTGTACCTGAATTTTTAATGTTCTCCAATCTCACCCCCCCTCTACTAGTCAACTTTCAACCGTTCTCCACACAGAACTGAGGCCGCGTATGCGGTCTTAGTAAGCAATACTGAGTTAGTAAGCATAGTACGTTCCAGAAATGTTCGCGTTTTCCAGTGACGAAAGAGCTTTGAATATTGAATCATATTTTCGCACAGGTACTGTCGTCCGTTTACCTACGTCGCAACCCGGTTTCTCCCACCCACTTCTTCTCGCCCCTCTGTAAAGGCTAGTGACTGGGCTGTCTTAGCTCTTTTCTGAAAATATTAATTTCTGTTATGAATTGGACGTGTACGTAATACTATACAACTGTTTAAAATAACTTAAATAAAAGGGTCTCACTAAATAATTAACCGTCACATGATTTTCGCCCTTTCTACGACTCTGCTACATAACCACTTGGACAGACAGTAGATAACATGTCTGAGTAATTTTATCTTTTTCGGATCGGGCAGAAGTGAAGACTGAATTTACAGTACATAAGGTACTCTTTTATAGAGTAGGTACAGTATTATTTCAACATGAGTTACTAGTACGAAGGACGAAACTGCTAATTGGAATTACGTACAACAGTCTATAGTGCGATAATATGCACAAAAGAACTTAAGCCTCTATCGAAATGAATAGCCATCATTTTTGAAAATGTGTTTAAATATCCATATTATGATTATTTTTTAAATTTAACTTCATTCTCTATATTGTACGCTTATGTGCTGTAGACAGTATAATATACTCTGCATAATGAATACGTTCGAATGGATAACTCAGTTCGTGAGTAAAACACTTATTGTTAATACAGTACTGTATTTTGATTAAACAAAACCTATAATGAAAATTATCAAACTGAAAATCGCGATATTTTCTAGTTTACGTAAATGGATCAACTACTTTTCTTCCCTCCTATACCTAGTAAAGTGATATGTTTGCATTTTACGCCAGTATCATCGAACTCCAGACGTGGAAGGGGATAGAACGGTGTTTCTGGTTCTCAACCGTTAATCCAAAGGTATAGCCAGGTTAATATTATAAATGTTAGTAAATCTGAACACACGCTCTCGCCATGAAACAATACCATCCCATCGCACCTCCTCATACTCATCCTCTTTCACAATAGCCCTGCCAAGACTCTGGAATTCGTTACCTGCTAGCATCAGGGACTGTCGAAATAAAATTGAATTCAAACGCAAACTTACTAGGCACTTGGTCAGTAATTGAGACTCGTTCAGACATGGTTTCTTGTAAATAGTTCTCTTAATCTATCACAAAATATTTCAATATATGGTAATTTTATCACTATAGAATTTTGTTATTCTAGGTTTAATTTGTAATTCAGTAAATACAAAAATATTCTTTGTTCTTAACTTCTATGATAAAATGTCTTTTAATCCGTGGCGCTACAGCCCGTGAAGGGCCTAGACCGACCAGCCGGCTGTTCGCCTCACGCCCACATGCCGAAGCAGAGGTGAACGATCATCCAACCAGAATGAAGGTATCGTGTGGTTAGCACGATGTTCCCCCCAGCCATTATAGCTGATATTCGCAACTGGATTTCGCTACCTATCGTAGCTCCCCAAGTGCATCACGATGCTGGGTGGGCACCGGTCCCATACACTGGCCGAAATTTCATGAGAAAATGATAAAATGTCTAGCTTTCATTAATCATGTAATCTTGCCGTGCTTTAATTTTTATTGTAATTGTAATTGCAAATTTAATATTAACTGTAATTTTATTCTTCATATTATAGTTGTAATCCCCTGGTAGAGGGGCAGAGAAGGCCTGGCGGCCTTATCTCTACCAGGTTAAATAAATAAATACTGTTACTACTACTAAAAATAAAAAGATGTCCCTGTATAACGTAAAATATTCCGCAATATTAGTTACTTGTGTACGCTCTTAATAATAAAAGCAGCTCAGATAGGTCTCGACTTGCACTACAATAGAGGCAGACTGGTAGCTCATGTCGCAATTTAACTGAATTATGAAGAGTTATGCGTTTCCAAACTACACAAGCTGACTACACTCTAAAGTTCCCTGAGTAGCCAAGTTTAAAGCAGGCAATTCTATTCGTCCCTAGACTAGCCCCCAGGCGACCAGGAAATCAGCATCGTCATAATTTTGTATAAGCGCTAAACGGTAGATCATGCTCTACGAAGAATAGACAGTTTTATTACTATGCAAATCTAGCTTTCAGGTAAAGCTCCCTGTGAAGCAGACTTGAATAATTTTAAGGAAAAAATTGTTCCGGGGCTGGGTATCTATCCCAGGATCGTTCGCTTATCGTACGAATGCTCTACCGACTGAGCTAACCAGGAACTACACCCGACACCGTCCTATTCATGCACACGAATGCTCTACCGACTGAGCTACCCAGAAACTACACCCGGCACCGTCCCATTCGTGCGCTAAGCGAAGAGTCCCGGGATCGATCCCCGGCCCCGGAACAATTTTTCCCTTGAAATTATTCAAGTTTTATTAATAGTTTTAAACTGAAAAATCTAAGCAAAATAACAGCATGCATAATTTCTTAACCTGCCGTGGCAGATCAGTGGTAGCGTACTCGCTGCCTGAGCAGCCGTTCCGCGTTCGATTTCCGGCGTGATTAAGTAACTAATATATTTTATGACTATTGTACTGAAATATATATGTATCTCTTGTCTTGTGATTGTCCTGTACTGTCTCTGAGGTGGTCATGCTTCGTGTTGAGATCCATATTGTGCAGCTATCTATTGTTAGGTTAAGAGAACTTCTTTGGGAGTAAGCCAGTGTCCCACAAGGGCTGTAGAGCGTTTCAAAAATATTTTATTTAAATATAATTATTTTTATAGCAAATTTTTTATTTTTAGTAGGTTATTTTACGACGCTTTATCAACATCTTAGGTTATTTAACGTCTGAATGAGATGAAGGTGATAATGCCGGTGAAATGAGCCCGGGATCCAGCACCGAAAGTTACCCAGCATTTGCTCATATTGGGTTGAGGGAAAATCCCGGAAAAAAACCTCAACCAGGTAACTTGTCCCGACCGGGAATCGAAGCCGGGCCACCTGGTTTCGCGGCCAGACGAGCTAACAGGTATGGACTTTATAGTAAAGAGCCATTATTATTTAGATTGATCTATATTGCTGGAAACAAGAATTTACTTCATTTTTCAGATTTAAAGTTGCCATAAAATTGCTTCAAACTAAAAATTAGCTAACCCTCAACTTAGGCTACATCACCGGGGGAGGGACATTTTGATCTTCGAGACGGAAAAATTTCTCCCGGGCATCCCTTGAATTCATCACTGCCTGCATATGACAAAACTGTAGAATAAAATGGGAGTTTAAAATATATATAGTTACGGTGCACTACTTTCGGACTGTCCCTCGTAACGTAACCAGAATCTTAGCAGAAGTTGATACGCCTACAATGATTCCTTCACACTCTCTACTAATGACTGCTAATGTGTTTCTTAATAGGAATTATTAATTTAAAGTGGAGCACTTCGATAGCGCTGTTTTGTTGGAAATAAGTATGAAAAGCATTACGAAATTAACACATGACAAAATAGACCTAACGATGTTTTCCATATTTGTTATTCAAGCGGTCAAGCCGAACATAATTCATTCTGGTTTCAGAAATACAGGTACCGAGTTACATAAGTCTCAACTTAGGTAAGCTTGCGACATATACAGGGTGAGTCAGAAGGAAAGGTAGATGGTGTGAGAGTTGACAATATTGGTGATTCTAAACAAAAAAGTGTATATGAAGACAGCCCTATTCTTAACAGTATCTGACATACAGCTGTTTGAAAATCACGGGCGTCAGTCTCATGTCCTTCATCAATACTCACATGCGCACACAACCAAAACGACATTAGGTTGTAGTAGGATCAATTAAACGTATCCTGGGCGTTGGCTCGGCCACCGAGTTCACCCGACCTTACTCCATTGTATTACTGTGCGTGGGGTTGGCTTAAGAGCGAAGTCTACAAAAGCAAAGTGTAAACAAGGGAGGAACTTCTCGCTCGCATTTTACATGCTTGTGCTCAAGTAAAGAAATGTCCGAATCAGTTGAGATCAGCAACGCAGCAGCTGTCTACAACAGCTGTAAATTGCATTGAGATTGACGGTGGATTTTTTTAACATGTTGTGTAAAGAAAAATACACAATTAAACAGAACATAAGGTAAGAATGTTTTAATTTACTATCACCTTCACTTTTTTCGTTCCTCATTGTTTCCTTTAGTTTTCTCCGAAACTGTTAAGAACTGGACATATGTTCATATAAACTTTATTGTTCAAAATCACCAATATTATCATCCCTCAAATCATATACCTTTCCTCCTGATTCACCCTGTATAGAGGTGATCCAAAGGAATTGATCGGGATCGTTCTCGGTGGACCAATAATTATCGTGTCCTGTATTAGAACCGAATTTCGCATGTTCACATTTAGAAAAGGTCAATGAACAAGAGCAGACAGATATCCTTAGCATGTCTTCCTTAAAAAGGAAATGAAGTCAGGCGGACACAAAAGAATCAATAGACTAGGCTTACATTATGTTTGTAGTGACAGCAAACGGGTCCTGGATATAGATATGAAATATCAATAAGTGGTTTGATCAACATTTCCGGAGTGTGCAACTTCTGAAGAGGAACGAACGTTCGCAGAACTTAAACTGCGACACTCAAATGCCTCAAATCATTTTATCCTCCTTCTATCTCTCCCTAGTTTTATAATTTGGACCAAGTGGCCTATTCCACTTCATCATGTCATCTTCGATATGTGCCAGAGGAAGAAAACTGTTTGTATACATCTCAAGTCTGATCAGTGTAATATGTTACTAGTCAGCGAAGTATACAATGAAGGAGGAAAGGAACTGGCCAACCTAGCTCATTACCTCCTGGCTTAGCTGCCTCATGAGTGATGTATTATTGCAGGGCTGGGCAGAAAACAATTTACGCCGAATCCATAGTGAACGCAACCTGGATAATATTCAGTTCATTAACTGCAAGCCTGAAGGAGAGAAAGAAATCCTGACTGTTTCTCATGACGGATTAGAATTATAGTGAACGTCCGAGGGAGTAGATAGTTAATTTCTCGCTCTACTTCACTGGTGAGCAAAATTGAAGCAATAAATTTAGACTATAAGGTAGAGAAAAACAGATACAATTCTTTCGAAGTAAATCAATATAGGCAATATAACATTAGACACTAGCGAACTATAATTTATTACATAGAATCAGAAGTTTACTGTGGTTTGTTGAATTGGTATTTGAATTTCCACTTGCGCAAACATAAATAATACAAAACAGAAGTAGGAAAGTTAATCGTCTTGATCTGAACCTTTGACTATACGTTCAAAATGTGAAGTAATACCTATAACACCTATAAGCAGCTGTTCCGAAAGATTATCATCTGAAAGAGAGGATCTTAGTTTCAATTTAGGAGCGTTCATATGAAGCATATCTGTCATAATGCCGTTTAATGTTGGCTCGAATAAAGCCACGTAACACCTTATTACAAATTAGGCACTTTACACCATCATCATTTTTACAACAGAAGAACTCTTGCTTCCGTTCCACCAGAAATCTCCGTTTTTTGGAAACAGAAGGTTTAGACACAGTCACCACTGCTGCAGCTTGCTTGTACACACGTAAACTGAGTACTGGTACCAAGGGAAGGAGGTATGCTCTGCGGACAGTTACACTGCTTGAAGGTCAGGAATCACAGGGATCCACGAATCCTTCTTTGTCCAGCGATGTCTTATTGGAATCACTTATCAGTTATGAGATTCAAACCTGTCTTCGGACAGTTAACTAAACAACATGCCATCTTTTTGTTTATCGTCCTTGTGGTCAGCGACCTTCGGTGGAATGGTGGCTATTTATAGCATTTCCTTTGAAAGGTTTTATGCAGTTTTGCGAACTGCATTCTACTGTTTACAGCCCTTTATCTTATCGCCTAACATAAATAGACAGTACAAATAGAGTAACTAAATGCCACCTGCGAACTCCGAAGCGAGATAGCAATGATGAACTTGAAGAAGTAAAGTAAAATTTAAATTAATTATAGGGATACTACGATGGTCCGCTGTGGCGGATCAGTGTTGGCTTCCTGACCAGAAGTCTCCGGCCCGAGTCCCAGCGTGGTTAATGAAGAAATGTATCTTCATACCACGGAAACAGATGTATATCCCTTATGATGTGGTGGTTCGGAGTTCCTTCGGCGTTGGTCTTGCGTCCATAGAGGTTAACTTTTTGTGTAACAATCTATAGTTCGGATTTAAAGAAAAGAAAAAAGAAAGAAATCCTGACATGGTAAACAGGAATACAGAAAGAAAAAGAAATTGTGATGAATAACCAATAAACAAAGACTTTATTAATATTTTATTTCTATATTCAAAACTCGTTTTCTTTCACTCCGAACTGTCGTAATGTAATATATTAATTATTTCGTTTCCGTTCTTTTATTTTATACCTTATTTACAAATTCATCTAACAGGGACCGACGAAATAAAATTGAATTCAAACGCAAACTTACTAGACACTTGGTCAGTAATTGAGACTCGTTCAGACATTGCTTCTTGTAAAGTAATTCTCTTATTCTAGCACAAAATTTCAATATCCGGTAATTTAATCACAATATAATTTTATTATTTTAGATTTCATTTGAAGCGTTCAGAGTCATAGTGAGCCAAGCGCCATTTGTTAAAAAAGGAGAAAGCAAGGGTTAAAGTTAAGTGAATGCCATAGCTTAAAAAAGATTGACATATCATTTAGTTTTAATGTGTATACAATATATTACTTGCTATATGTTTCCATTGAATTATGGTAATAACTTCTTTTCAACCTTTATTTTCTACGGTTTTAGTAAATGGCGCTTGGCCCACTATGGTTCTGAACCCTTCATTTGTACTTCAGTGAAAAAAACCTTTCTTTGTTCTTAACTACTACTATAAATTGTCTAGCCTTTATTAACCAGATAATCTTTTTGTACTTTGATTTTTATTGTCATTGTAATTGAAAATTTAATATTAACTGTAAATTGTATTCTGCGTATTGTAGTTGTAATCCCCTAGTAGAAGGGAAGAGAAGGCCTGATGGCCTTATCTCTAGCAGGTTAAATAAATAAATACTAATACTAGACTCTTAGGTCTCTTGTACGTTAACCCACAAAATCAATCGGGACGTCACAAGATCAAGAAACTAGCATCCTCGAGTGCTTAGAATGATATGAATTGAGATACGTAGGCCTGCTGGAGCCTGGAGAAGCAGAAATTCTTTACTACAGAGCGTTCGAAGTTTAGAAAATACCTCTGGGTATATAGGAGTCTTCTTAGTGGACATCCGCCCTCTTTGTAAAATAATTAAAATAAGTTATTTATGTATTTTCTAACGCGTATGAAGTAACAGAACTAAGAATTGTTTCAAATACAAGTGCTTTATATTGCTTTTGAACAGACAAACAATATTATTGTATTTGTAAATCCAATAACCGAATAAATGGAATAGATTTATTCTGTTATTTTATATATGTTAGAAAATACATAAATAACTTATTTTAGTTGTATTACTAAGAGGGGACGTCCGCTAGAAGATGTCTATATACCTCCAAACGCTCTGTAGAACAGAATCCTTGAAATCACTCTGGGGAAAATATCATAAAAGACATTCGGTTCTGCGGACGAAGAATGATATACTCCATAGCCAACCACTCAAGATGGTGTAAAAATGACATATCTCCAACATCAGATATGTTTCAAACACGTGTAAGGTGCAAGGGACAAAAAATAATTAGAAAATGTATAGTAGTTAAAGATGATATGAGCCGTTCAGAGCAGAAGTGGTGTAAGTCAAAATTGGGCAATAAGGTTTAAAGTAAAAATTCTGTAAAATACAGCGCAAAGTAGCAATTAATATGTCCTTCGTGCTATCCACTGACTACTAATAGTTTAAATAAATTGAATATTAATTGCTATTTTGCGCTGTATTTTACGGAAAGGTAATAAAATTGTCAACGAAGAAGTAGAGCGCCTTTGTCCACTGTGCGGAGAAAAGGACTCCTGGACATATATTTTATTGACGTGTGTCGAATTGGAACATATCCGGAAAAAATATCTTCCACCCTCGATGCTAAGTCAGAATAGGAGTTCGCTTGCATGTCTTGACCTCATGTGGAATAGAGAATGGGAACAAAAGACTGGATTGTTCCTCTTGAAAGCGAGACAGATTAGAACTTCAGCTGTTGAAGTTTGTGATGCGAACTGACGAAGGGATACTCAATTGTACACTTTTATGCCTGTTTAGGTTAGCATTTATTATATAACGTGTTTTGTTTGTGCCATTTTTATTTTAATCTACTTTATATGTTCTTTTTGGAGAGTGGTTGGATCTAACTATAGGTGAGGGGAGTGGAAGCTACAAAGTAGGACTTGTTTCACACAGCACGTACGGTCAGAAGACCCGTGCATGAGATTTAAGAGAAAATTCTGTTAATATAGAACGTCTGTATGTGTAATATTGTTCAATGAATCTATCTATCTATCTAGAATGTTTACTTTAACCCTCATTACCCATTTTTGACTTACACTACTTCTGCTCTCAACGGCTCATATGTGAAAAGAGAAGTCCACGCTACTACTGGAAATGCAAGTTGTCCAGCAAAGAAGTACGAAAAAAAATTGCATGTGTTATTTAAGTATGATATCACGTCTTGTTTAAAAAAACATCAAATAGACTTACGAAATGGTGACCTCCAGCTTGAATACAAGTAAAACTACTTTGATTTCATTGCAAATAAGATGTCATATGCATAAATAATATTATACAAGTTAGGGAAGTAATGTATAAATAAATATCTTCGATATTCACTTTTATACTTATTATAAAATATAAAACTTTCTTAAAAACTCAAAGCTTTCAAAGTGTTAAAACTATTTAAAAAAACGTACGGACGGTACCATTTCGACACTAGTGTCGTGTCTTCGTCAGCGTCTCTTGAACTACTCGATACCGTCCATTGCAGATTTTAACACTTTTGAAGTTTTAAGTTTATATCGTATAAATGAAATTATTCAACACAGAGAGGTCATAAAGTCTTTTAGGTATGATAGTGCCTAAGAACAGAAATGCAGCATATTGACTCCACCGGACACGCGTTCCTATTCAAAAGTGTTTCTACTTGAAGGATTCCGATTGCTCGACCAAACGTTTTGAAACACCATGTATATCTATGAATATGTGTTCTTCTCTGTGTTTATGGAAGTCAGGGAAATAAAGAGAGGTAGTTGAGAAACAGAAATTGTGAGACTTCACCTTGACTAAATTAAGTAATCCTTATTTTCGTTTTACTACATACTGAACAGCGCAATGTGGCGGTAAACAAGTTAGGAGCGTAATACCGATTTTGTTACGATATCTCCTCAGGCTCTCTAGAAAATTTGAGGACATTAAATTCAAACAAACCACAGTAAATATATTTCACTATCTTCCCAGATTGTTATTCGTCATTCAGAATTTTCCTCTCTGGTCTAATTGTTCCTAAGCTTGTCTCAAGAACCAGTTTCTGCCCACCACGATGGAGTTTTAAACGGAAAAATCCTAAGTGAAACTTCCATCAAATGAGGAAGTAAAACCATTGGCTCCAGTACTACATTTGCTGCTTGCAAACGATCCATCGCCATATTTTCAGAAATTGGTTTACACCTGAATAAACTCAATTTTTTCATGAACACAGGGGTGTACGTGAGGGGGCGGTTATCGAGTTTGAACCCCCGTTGAACTTAAAACAAATTACATTTATTTCAATATATTTTAATGTTTCCATGGACTTTCCTGCTATGTAAAGTGTCTTACCTATCACAATATACAATTGTTGAATATATATATATATATATATATATATATATATATATATAATATATATTAAACAATTATTTGTACTACTAATTATTATTATTATTATTATTATTATTATTATTATTATTATTATTATTATTTTGTTACGGTATATTTGTTAATATTATACTATGTGCTAATAGAACATATTCATGAATATCCGTATAAAATCTTTGAAACGTAATTTTTTCATAGCAATCTAAATTTAACAAATTTTTACTTCTGTTTAATTTTGTGCAATAAAAAATGCTTGTGTCATTATTAAACTTACACGATAATCAATCATATATATATATATATATATATATATATATATATATATATATATATATATATATATATATATATAGTCAACAATTATATAAACAATTGATTATCGTGTAAGTTTAATACTGCCACAACCATTTTTTATTGCATAAAATTAAACAGAAGTTAAAATATATAGTCAACAATTATATATGAATATTAGCACATAGTATAATATTAATAAATATACCGTAACAAAATAATAATAATAATAATAATAATAATATTAATATTAATAATAATTAGTAGTAGTAGTAGTAGTAGTAGTAGTAGTAGTAGTAGTAGTAGTAGTAGTAGATGTCTTGCAACGTCACCGCAGTGAGATCTGTCCCTGGCAGAACCTTCAGTTATACCCGTTGTCGCCATCCCGGCTGCAGCGAGACTGAAACACTTGGCCACGTACTGGGGTTCTGTAAGAAGGGAGAACTACTGCGTAACAACAGACACCATCGTGCCCGTACAGCAATTGCCAACCTGCTAAGAAACAGAGGTTGGGAAGTACATGAGGAGATTCATTGTGTGTCTGAAGATGATTCTCATAGAAGAGTCGATATAATTGCCATCAATAGAAGAACCCAGAAAGCGATAGTCTTAGAATCTACGATTTGCTTTTAACGAGACACAAATCAAGCACTGCAGATAAATGATGACAAGCGAGCTAAATATTTAGGGTAAACATTGGTAATTTCGTGGCAGTGGTTATTTCGTGATACTTTTTCTTTGCTCTTTTGTGAACTAACCAATGGTGTTACGAGATCCAAATTTCTGCCAAGGGATTGCATATGATGTCCAGTTTCCAGAAACATACAGCTACGCTTTCTGTGACTATTGTAGTTGCTTCAGTGAGCTTTTATGTTTGGAGAGAGCAAGTTTGCGTCGACTTCTCAGGCGTACAAATTTTGTGGATGTTTGTAATTGCATTACAGGCTTATTACTAAAGGTAAGCATATGATATTTGGTACAAAGATTTATTGCATCTTCATGAAAATTTAGGAAATGTTTTTGGAATTTTAGATACATCTGTAGTCGCCATATAGGCTTAGTTTTACTGATAGAAATCTTAGCTGTTTGAGGCGAAATTTTGTTTAACATTAAGTGTTACAATTTTTAAAATAGTATAAAATGTATTACAATAGGAATTTTAGAAATCTGAAGATAAGATGTGATAACAAAAAAGAAAACGGAGACGCGATGGGTTCAGTGTAGCTTCTGTTTGATTTGTTATCATGCTAAGTATCAATGATAAGTGCTAGATGACTTACTTGCAAGAATTGTGACAGAAGATGAAACATGGCTCCACCATTTTGGACCGGAGACAGAGGCAGACAATGGAGTGGCATCATGCAAATTCACCAAAGAAATAGAAATTCAAAAGTACACCTTCGGCAGGAAACGTTATGGCTTCTGTTTTTTTTTTTCGATTCAGAAGGACTCTTGCTTGTGGACATCATGCCACACGGAACCACCATTAATTCTGACGGGTATGTTGCAACTCTCAAGAAACTTCAAGTTCGACTGAGTCGTGTTCGACGACATCGGGAGAAGCAGGATGTTCTGCTATTGCACGACAACGCACAGCCATATGTCAGTCACAAGACCACAGACCAGATCAGAAAATTCGGATAGACAACACTGAAACATCCGCCTTACAGTCCTGAACTGGCACCGTGCGATTACCATCTCTTTGGTAAACTGAAGGATCCCTTCGCGGAACGAGGTTAGAAGATGACTCCCTTGTGCACGCTGCTAAAGAGTGGCTCAGACGTGTTGGTCCAGACTTTTACCGTGCTGGTCTACAGGCCCTCGTTCCTAGGTTACGTAAGGCAGTTGAAAGGGACGGGGATTATGTGGAAAAGTGACATTTTGTTCCTTAAGGATGCATCTACATTCTGTGAAAATAGCAAAGCTGTAGGATAAAAATTTAATGTTTAAACAAACGTTATGCATTACTTTTGGAGTTACCCTAGTAATACAGGCTATAGTAAAGTCCGTAATAAAAGTGTTCACCCTTTCAGGCAAAGAAGATGCCATTTCAATTTCAATTTTTACTTTTATTTCATTCTTATTATGTGTTGATATGTATTTCTATGTTTTCTTGCTATGAATATTAGACGGAATTACTATGTTTGAAGAAGTCTTGTAACAATAAATGAGAATTTCATTTGACTTTAATGAATTTTTCCACAATTCTTCTACCTCTCACGAAATTATCAATGCAATATCACGAAATTACCAAGGTTATCACGAAATAACCAACCTTTCAGCTTAAGTTGTAAAAGTGGTTTTTGGCACATATTCAAGAACGTATCCAATCTTTTATGTCTCCAGATTTGTACAGCAAGTTATCGTCTTTTAGATGAAAAAATTGGAATAAGGATATATTTAAACATTTGCATTTTAAATTAGTTTTCATGAAATTATCACGAAACTACCAATGTTTACCCTACCTTGTCTTCTATACCTCAGTGAAAAATATGGCATTTAGCTTTACAACTGGGATGTTACAGGCTTACTATTTGGAGCGAGGGGTTGTTTATCAAAATGTACATGTAATATCCTTAAATCCTTCCAAATTCCCTTTTATGAGATGCAGAAGATCGTAATGGAAATTCTGAAGGCCTCTCTTCAAATTCTACACTATCATCTATATGTTAACACGTAAATTTTTGTTTCAATGTACAAATCGAATCATTATTTTGCTCGTTTCATTTCCCTTTATCTTTTATGTTTGTTAATTCCATATCCCAGTGGTCAACCTCACTTGAGGACGGATGATTTGAAATAAATCCTAGTAGTAGTAGTAGTAGTAGTAGTAGTAGTAGTAGTAGTAGTAGTAGTAGTAGTAGTAGTAGTAGTACTAGTAGTAGTAGTAGTAGTAGTAGAAGTAGAAGTAGTAATGCATAAAATTTAAAATACCGATAATGTAAATTGTAAACAATTTTAATAATGACCCCCCTTGACAAAATTCTGCTTATCACTTATTTTGTGATTTCGCTTTATCTACCGTTTTGTTAGTAAAGCATGGCGACTGAAGGACGAAACAAACTGTGAGTACGTGAAGCCATACTTTACCATTGACACTTGGGACTTGCTGATCTGGGCCACTTGCCACAGAGTGCAGCATGGCTGTGATGAATAATTTAAATCTTTTATTTCGCAAAGATATGCAAAGTCTGTTGTCTCCAGGCAGACGACGGGCCTGTCTGCTACCATGTTGCGGAACGGAATGTCGAAATTTGGAACCAGCAACTCTTTTTTCTCTGGTCTTCATTGAAGCATCAACTTTAGTATACCTCATGATGAACAGTCAAAAGTTGAACTTGGGATGCAATATATGCACGTCGAAATTAATATGTAATAAAAATTATAATATTTACAGAGTGATTTAGCTGAATTTAATATTATGTGGAAGTTAGGCAAACTTGCATTGTATTGCCCTGGTCAGGCCTGGGATTTTGAACAGTAATCTCACTAGAGGTTTTGATTTATCTAGAGAAAATCAAAACTCGAGTGGGATTTAATTGACTACTACACGATTAGAAGAAAGTATATAAAGATTAGAAGTAACGAAGTACTCCATACAATGAAATATTAATTGACTTATGAAAATACAACTGTCTTCAAATGTATTATTATACCATCTCAACATTACGCTAGATGGCAGTAGTGTTTTCTTGTTATCAGTTCTGCCAACTATGGAATCTTCATTGAACTCTGTGGACGGTTACTAGTCAAGAAGGCTTTGTTGATTCAGTTTCATTTTTATTAAAACATTTTGCATTCCACTTCAATCATCCGGATCCCAGTAATCAACGTCACTTGACAGATGATTTTCAATAAATCTTAGTATTAAAAAATCTCTGATACGTGACTATCCATAATATCATATAGCAGAAGCTATAACAAACATAACCTAAATAATATAAACAAGTGTTAGAAAAGTTTTAATTAGGGATGATGAAATAAACGAGAAACGTTTTAATTAACGATGATAAAATAAAAAATAAACATGAATAATTTTAAAAGAAACCATTATTGAAAGCACAATTTTCAAATTTGAATGTTTTAGTGGTTGGTGGTTCAGTTGATGTTATACTGGACGTGTGCGTAATAGAAGTGAACTCGTTGATTTACATGGTGTATCCCTCAGGATTTCCGAATGGTGCTCTTCATTTATTTGTAAATAGGGTTTCAGGGAAGATGCATAGCTATGACCAGTGATCTATATTAATTCTTGTTCTTGAAAGTCAATGCGAGTCATATTTGAAACTGCTGTGCATCGACTGGAGTGGTTTGTAATTTTCTGTTTTTTCACGTCCAGACCAGTGCAGTTTGAAATGTTGGCAAACAAAGAAACAAATGCTAGGGTAGTGATAAAAATAAACAAATGCTAGGGACGCGATAAAATTAAACAAATGCTAGGGACGCGATAAAATTGTGCGATAAGCAGCCATGATTGGTTGAAAGACGTCCTTTAGTACCGTTTTATTGATCAAAAGTAGTGTGACGTAGTAAAAGTGTAATAATGAATTTCATGTTGAAGATATACCGATAAGCTGTCACAATTTGACTATAATTATATGTATATTTACCGCCTTTGCTTATCATACAAAATGACTGAGTTAATTAGTCATATTTTCCTCATTAACGTTTTCGGTACGTAACTTGTACCATCTTCAGATGTTTGTATATTATTTTAATTGTAAACCAAGCCTGTGGGTGCATGTATCTGGACTGAAATGGTCAGTGTTTTTGTGTATGCTGTGCGGTGTCGGTGAAGTGTTGTCATGATTACACAAATGATCACCTTAACTCTTATATGCTATTTGGTACCACACTTTATCAAACTTGAATTGCAATGTTTCTGTCGTTGTTTAAAACACTATGTAAGACACTGTTTAAAAAACTATTTAAAACGATTTAAAATATTTAAAAGCACTTAGTTTTTACATCACTTTGACTATGTGAAGTATGTGATCACTGCTGGTTGGAAGTTAGATGAGGCACTTGTGGTGATCTTGTTTAGCGTTGAGTTGGACGCAAGGTCGTGACATGACTATAGCATACACAAAAACACTGACCATTTCAGTCCAGATACATGCACCCACAGGCTTGGTTTACAATTAAAATAATATACAAACATCTGAAGATGGTACAAGTTACGTACCGAAAACGTTAATGAGGAAAATATGACTAATTAACTCAGTCATTTTGTATGATAAGCAAAGGCGGTAAATATACATATAATTATAGTCAAAAGTGTAATAGTTATTGAAAAATAGTGTACATAGTGACAGTTGTGGCGGACAAGTTCGAGATTTCTCGGGAATCTCCCGTTTTCTCACGCTAGGTATGAATATCATTTTGTCGATCCCCATTCCATCATTATTCCTTAAAATATCGTCGCTGCGTCTCTAAAATCCGCTATGTGTTTTTAGTGAGATTTTGCAGGAGAAAGAAAAAAGTATTGTCACTTTTAATTGCCTTGTTTTTCAAAGTTACTTTCGGTATAATTTTATAATTTATCTTGTAATGATTTAAATTAGCTTTTAAAATCAATGGAATTATAAGTTACAAAGCTTTTTTTCTTTTTCCTGAAAATTCTTTTTGAAACACATAGCGAAGTTTGGAGATACAGCAACGATATCCCGATCGCCAACTGACGACACGCGGTCAAGGCCGGACTAGAAACGGAATTGCCTAAACCTGGGTACTCAGCGAACCTTGGTTTAGCCACCTGGTGTGGGTTGGGAATGTGCCTAGCTGGTAAACAGCTAGTGACTACAAAGTGAGTTATAACGATTCAGATATAAATATCAACACAGCAATACCATGCTGATATGTCGTAAGTATGTACCGCAAAGGGAAATTCACAGAAGATTTTTAGTAGGGTGCGCCAGTCCCTTCCCATCACTTAGGCCTATATCTATCTAAATTTAGATTAAACCTACCAACAACACTAACACTTAAGCCATATACACCAAGGAATAATAATTAAAAGCGGAGGAAATATCCGTTGGCAGAGTCTAAAATTGAACCCGGAACCTCCTGATTAGGAGCCAGCGTCGCTAAGCACTAGAGACCAAGAGGCTGACAAATTTGTCGCTGAAATGCTATGAATTACTGAGAAGTGTTGTAAATAATCTGTTTAGATTATTTGGAAATTCTCACATCCTAAAATCACCAATGAAAGCTTAATAATGAATAGAACCAATGATTACAGTTTTCACGAATTGAATTGGAAACCTTAGACTCAACAATCTAATATAATAACCGTTATCCTCTCAGAATATAATGCCATTGTATCATGCACCAAACTACCGAACTTGCAATACAGTTTCCTAATGCAGTGGTTACAGCTGGGATATGCCTACAGAACTGGGCGCTAGTTGTTGCATGCGTCACAAGCTGAAATAGGGTAACGTGTTACCACGCGTGGGGCTACTTCCGTCATTGACTTCTAGCAGAATGTGGTGCCCACAGGTGGCGTGGTAACACGTTAAAGTACAGAGTGTCCAACATGCCCGACTGTCCAACAGACCCTAATTTACCCTACATCATTCTTCTCTTCCTTCATCCTCGCGCGTCATTCACATGATAGGACAGAGGGGGTTTGTATTCACTATCTACTAGCGGAATTCAGCGCAATGTCATTCGTAAAATACCGGTTTAAAGAATAGTAGGAAATTAATTATTTTGTATTAAAAACAATCACAAAGCGCGTATGAGTTCTGTGTTTGGTTCTACATACGAGTGTGAGCAAACATTCTCGAAAATGAACTTCATTTAGAGCACGATCGCTCTAAATTGATACACATCTGATTTCTCTCCTTAAGCTGTAGCTGTACATCTTCAGTATAACCTAATATAACGAAACTGGTGAACAAAACAAGAATGCAGACATAAATGTAGCGCACGCTGTAGTTGAAGTTAAATTAAGGCTGGTTCACAATAAACCAGGAACGGAAACGACAACGAAAACGAGAATGGAAATAATATAAAAATAGATGTATTTAAATGCGAGCATTCACAATAGTTAATTGTGAATGCTCACATTTAAATACATTTATTTTAACAATATTTCCGTTCTCGTTCTCGTTGTCGTTTCCGTTCCCGGTATATTGTGGACCAGCCTTTAATTACAACAATGATTTTCATTTATTTTCACATGAGAAATTACATTTGTTTTAGTTTTTATTATGAAATTAATGTAGTCAATTTTATTTAAAATAGAGGATATGCACTTTTATACTTTTCAAAATGTAATGGATTATTTAGTTTTTATATGCAGGCCTAAATACCAGTACAAGGATAATGTAATCGGTTTTTTATAGTAATATGTTTTGAAAGGGAGTAGGGCCTACTTTAGTAATTTTATTCATGACTGATATTTCTATCTGCTAAGACTACAACAAGAATATTGTTTAAATATTTAGTACCTAGGTTTTATTATCAATTCATTTTAACCAATTGGATTTAAAAGAGAAATTGTGGACATTTAAATATTTACAAATGTATCTATAGTCTATATATTTGTTTATATACTATTGGACATGTAACGCATTTAATTCGAATTTGTTGATTAAGTTTAACTGCTGTAATTATTGCGGTCTGAAATACTTTCCATTTTGTTCATGAGCACCAGTCTCTTGTAATCCGCCACAATGTTGCGAACGGATCACGGAGACATCATTCAACCCCGGTAGACTGTGGAAGAAGAACCAATGCTTTCCCAATGCTTCCACCCTTTTCTCTCTCTCAGTTCTGCATCCCTGGGTTACAGAATTGATTGGTTTGTATGGCTTTTCGGAGACCGAACCTGGTACGCATCCTTGCACTTAGGCTCAAATTGGCCCATTATGCATCCTATTTATTCGACGATTAAGTCCGACGGGTGAACTGGGTGGAAATAAGGAATCCGATACTGACATGTGGACCAATTTGCCACAACCCCGACAGAGTTGTCACATTCTCAAACAAGTATCTGATAATCTCAAGGGCCCGGAGATGCAAGCCCTTCTAGAATCAGCATCGAAAATCCGTGCAACCAACAAGACTTTACCCCAGACTGTTTTGAGCTACTGAAGATAATAGATGAAATAAGCAGAAGATGGAAAAAGTTGACGGAATGATAAAGGAAAACGGGAGTACCCAAGAAAAACCTCCCGCAACGTCTGCTTTGTACATCACAAATTCCATCACGACCTAGTCGGTGATCGAAACCAGACCGTCTGGAAACCGTGCTAACACTTCAGCCACACGCAGCTGACTGCCCTCCATTCAAAAATTTGTCGCGAATTCCTATATACAGTACGATTATTTAGTCCAGACAGTCGCCGGAGATGTGCGCCTGGGTCAGGCGAGTCCATTTAGTTACGTCAAGGGGTGTTTAGGTTAGTCACTAGCTTGCCTTCGGAGCGATCGGATGTCATAGTGCGGTAGAGCGGTATGTTTCTAGTAAAGTTAAGCTGTACTGCATTCCTTTACCGACCGCTCGCCCTTATCTCTACTCCGGAGCTCTCCCCGCTACTCCTATTACTTCCCCTCTTTCGCGTCGTTGAGCTGTCAGGACTAAATAATCGGTCTGTATTATTGTATTATTTCATGGTTTGAGTATTTCGACCCATTTCGTCCTCTGGAAACAAGAAAGACATACCCAGGCCCTATGGAGGAGAGATTAGTCTTCACTCTTTTGATAGCAATCAAAGCCAAGAGCATGTATAAATGTAGGCCTATATAAAGTCCTAAACATTACAATTTATTACATGAAGTAGCAACAGACAATATTTATGAGATTGTTTACGTGCGACTGAAATTTTATTAAGTTGAAATAAAAGTTGAATTCCTTCTCCGTTATTCTGCGAAATGTTTACGTCAACAGGAATGATTAAAGACCGATTGACAGCAATAAAATTGTTTTTCCAAGGAAGTGACATAAGGCTTCATGATTTAAACATAGACATTCCTTCACAAGAAAATCATTGCCACAAGCATAACTTAATAAGAAGTTTATTTAAATAGTAAGCAGAATCTGTAATGAAAATAAAACCCAAACAGTCATTAATCTAGATAAAAAATCAATTACTTCTTGAAAATAAATTTTCCAATCACAACACTACTATTCTAGAGGAAAAGATGGTTCTATCTAGGGCTGACACAAGCGATTTTTTTCCACAAAACTCAACACTCCTGGCAAATAGGTGCCACCTTGCCTTTTTGGAGGAAAAAGCGAATTGTGATCTTAAAATTGGACGAGTCAGAGCTGATCTGTGACGTTAACTGAAAAATTCATAGTGACACTTGGGGTGAGCAAGGTATTTTCCGGAGTTCTCCCGTTTCCTCAATATACAGAGTGTTTCAAAAATAGAGGGCATGATTTCAGGTATGTATTCCCCATATGTAGGCAATACAAAAAGTTCATTACAACATATGTCCTAAAATGTTTGGTTTCCGAGTTATGGCCTTCAAAACAGTGATATTCACCGGAAAGGTTTTCTTTCCGCAGTTAGTTGCCTTTACAGCAGATGTTCAAAATGTCCACCTCCTGCTTGAATACAGGCCTCATATCGATGTCTCATGGCCCTGCGAACACGATCCCAAATTCCAGGAGTATTGCGTATTTCCTCACAATCTGCCACAATTCGATTCCGAAGGGATTCCATGTCAGGCACCGGAGACGAATACACCAATGATTTTAAATAGCCCCACAAATAGAAATCGATAGGGTTCAAATCAGGTGAGCGTGGAGGCCAAGCAATTGGGCCACCTCTGCCTATCCGTCGATCAGGGTACTTCTCCTGGTACGAACGATGAGCCAGCACAGCATTGCCGTCCGCCTTACCGTACATGCCACCTGATTTGAGTACATGTCGCACAGTACGACGCCAAACACAACACTCAATGTATCCTTCGTCTCGGAATTAACTGTCAGAGTGTCCTCTGTTTATATCTTCTGTCACGACACCTACCTGCGGGAAGAAAAACGTTCCGGTGAATATCACTGTTTTGAAGGCCATAACTCGCAAACCAAGCATTTCCGGACACATGTTGTAATGAACTTTTTGTATTGTCTGCATATGGGGAATACATATCTGAAATTATGCCCTCTATTTTTGAAACACCCTGTATATAGTCTACTTTTAATAATTCTGTCAACTCTTCATTTTGTTGTCATTCGATAGCATTCTCCAATCGCCAGCTAGCAACGCAAGGAGGGGCTGGTCTTTGGTGCGTGCGGGGTTGCCTACATGGCAACTGGGTGCACGGCGGACCTTAGTATAGTCAGTTGGTGTGAGTGAGACTTTGCCTACCTAAGGTGGGTTAACTCAATAGAGAGTTTCCATGTATGATGATTGCAATGCAATGGGTCCGCATTATTAGAACAACCAGATTTGCGTTTTATTGGATTTCTTTTAAAAATGTACTTTTTTGTTTTTTTCATTTTACTCTAATTTACTGATATGACAATACATAGTTATACATTTTCAAATTATGCGTTAAGTGAAATTTCTGTGTAAATGAAGGCGCCCGCACACAAATCTGAACGCAAATAAAGCTCCTTTATGGCATCATTACATTTGTAATTCATTATATCAATATTATTTTTTAAGAGAGCATTGAAACATTTTCATACTACAAATAATTTAAGTCTTGAACTGAAAGTAGCTTTTCGTCCCTTTTAATGTGGTATTACGCTGTCCTACTAAACACAGAGGGTAACTGCAAGTTCTATGAAAAATGGGATAATAACGTCTATCAAATACCACCTGTACTTTGTTTCCTAAAAATAAAGAACTTTTATTTGAACGTCTAATCTGTTTGTTTACTATGTTTAGGCCTGTTATATGCATGCTATTATCTTTCCTGTCTTTAATTTTTCATTTTTTTGTTCGTTCCCTACATTTCTCTTTTGTGATCTGTTTTGTTTTCTCTCTGTGTGTTAGTTATACTTTGTCCAATGAGGCAGGAAAGCTGAAAGAGTGTCTTTCATATCATCTATTGCCAGAATTTCATGATCGTATCGAAATTCTAAATTATAAGCCTTAACCCTTAAGTTGGCAAAACTTCATTTCTCACACTAGTTTATTAAACAGTGTCGGACTGTAAAGAAAACAACTAACGCAATGTCCATATTTATTAAAGCATTAAAAGGAAACGATGTTTAAAAAATTATTACACACATAGAAAGTAATGTTCATCGAATGTGCTAGCAGTAGGATTCTGCTTTGGGAAGTCTGAAGTTAGGTCTCCGAGGTCCTTGATTTCCTTAGTCCCTCCAAGTAAAAGTCGAACAAAAGTTTAAATCTGTCAACAGCTGATTGCTTTCAAATCTTCCTCCGAGTCTAATTCATGTTCAGTAATATACTTAAAAACGTATCCAGTCCAAAGTGTCTTGTTGGCGAAATCGAGCATGTTTCCTGTAACTCCGGATGCAAGCAGTGAACCACCGGCAGCCTCAACGAGTTTCTGTAGTGTAGAAGACTCCAGACTCAGATCTCTAGCTCCGGAGTCGAACTCCCAGCTCTCGTGCAGTTTGCCTCCTCCTGACGCCGCTCCAATATTTTATGCTCGACCATGGCGAAATGTAGTAATTATACACCTGGTAGCAGTCCTTTAATGCATGTCATTAAAGTACACCTACTCATTAAAATACAGGTGATCAGCCAATGACAAGTCAGCTTACAGGTGTTCAGCCAATGACAAGTCAGCTTTGTACCGTTATAAAACCGCAAGTATGGATTATTCTCGGATATGCAATCGAAAGAGAATTAGCGAAAAATCATGGAGGCTGGAAATGCAATACTGTCGCAGAAGGTTATGTTCTGTTACTATAATAATTAGAGTTAATTGTAAATAATATTCAAATAAATTCAATTTTTCATCTCGTTTTTCAATTCTAAATAAATTTTCAGGTTATACCAGAGTAATGTTCATCTTATTCTGTGCCAAGATCAATGAAATTCGGCCTCGGAAAAAATCAATACTTTCGCGTCTGCGCACATCTCACAATTCAGGTCAGTTCGCACATAACCATAATTTTGAATACTTTCAAGTTAGAAATATGGTCGAGCATAAAAAGTCGTATGAAACTTGCCTATAATGGTAATTAAGACGCTCGTATGAAAATTATGAAACTCGCTTGCGCTCGTTTCATAAACAATCATACTTGCGTCTTAATTACTACCATTATAGGCTCGTTGCATAATGCACTATTATATATTGTACAATATTAAAGTATTGTGAAATTTTAATTTTCCTACTAATGTTTTTCTATTGTTCTATTAAATTTATAGCATATAGCCTATTAACCTGTTGTATCCTATAGGATACTTTGCGAATTTAAGGGTTAAAAACGATGTACAACTACGAGTATGTGCATTTGCTTACATGTTATACTAAGCTTTTCAGTGCAATTATCTCAGAACTAACTACACTGCAGTTACCCCTCTCTGTGCTTACTAGGGCAGTACAGAACTCAAGAAGTAGAAGTCTTTGTTCAAGGTACAATTGACGAGAAAATCTAACATTTTAGCCTCATTAATAATTGTCATATGGTCGATTATTTTTGTTCACCGAATTATGTAATGAGTTTAAAATTATCAGAAATTTCCAATTAGCTTAAAAAGAGAACTTTTACTGCATTTAAGATAAGCCTGCTGGACGCTCAAATAAGATGAAAAAGCAGTATATGTCCGACGAAATCGGAACATCTGGTGAACCTGTTCTATCACTCTGTCTTCTTAATAACATGCGGTGTTATCATTCGAGATACGTATATAGTATATTATTGAGAATTTTTGTGCAAAGAGGAAGGTAATATATACACTTACTTTATATTTTATCTTTTCTCTTTAAACGACCACAAGATTAAGACGGCGCCAGGTTTTATTCATGTTTACATACTTCGTAAGTTAACTATGCATTCATATTAACGTAAGACAAATTTATTATATTGTATTAATAAAATTCATACATAAAAATCGAAATAATTTTGAATTGTATTCTCATAGTTATAAAACAAAATGTATGAATTCTTTAAGATTGTTTGAACCAAAATGCAACAATGTTACAGTATTTAATCATAGTAGTAATTTAGACCCAAGAATATATAACAAATTTATATTTAAATATCCTAATCTTGTCAATTCTAATAGTTCTAGTATTAAATTTAAAAAGTTATGTATGGATTTTATAAAAATTGAAAAATTGTACATTTAAATTTATATACTATAATAATTGCATAGTAGACATAAGACAAATTGTATTGTATAATTATTAATTTCAATTCAGGAATCCGCCCCTTAGCACGAGTTCTACTCTTTCAGAGGCGAGCTAAAGTTTTTATGTATATATTATATTTTATGTTACAATTATTAGCAAAATAATAAATAAATAAATAAAAATATCTGTTCCGAACAAGTTCAATAAAATCGATTTTAATTTTCTTTTTGCAGATATTATGGACAGCCCTGTCACTAGCTCTGGGTCTGGAGATCCGAGGAGAAATTATTCGCGGTGTTCCTTGCATCAAACGCTTCCACCAACTATTCTGTCCCACCGCTGGCAATAGTTACCCTATGTAAGTATCTCACATGTTACCATATACTGTATATTACAAACAATAGTTCGGTCGATTCATATTCGTTCTTTTGGCGTTAATTTATTTCTGTCGCGTTATCATAAGTTACCTATCCCAAATTTGAGTGTTCAATTGTTCAATATATCCTTAACGAGCTCATGTTTACAAAAGTGCCAAACCTCGTGGGAATTCCAATGTCACGACCAAAGCTCAAAGAACACTAGTGTTATAACAGAAGTGGATAGTAGTAAGATTTATTAAAAAAAAAACACAAATGAACTGCCCCTATATCAGAGTTGACTAAACGATCCAGGAAGCCAACATTCGTGAACATATAACTGAATTGTTACTTACTTACTTTTTACTTTTGAGGATTTCTCCATTATTTAGCGGTTACCCTGTATTCCCATTCGCCAATCTTCCCGGTCAAGCCATTCATCTCCTTCCAGGGACCTGTCACTCATCAATCTATGGATCTGTCCCCTCCAGGTTGTTCTTGGCCTACCCCGCTTCCTTCTACCATGAGGTGACCATTCCAAAAGAGTTTTAGGCCACCTACTTTCCTCCATTCTTCTGACATGTCCATACCATTGAAGAGTTCGTCTCTCAATTCTATCCATCACTGTCTCCTCTATATCTATCATCCGTCTCACTTCTTCATTTCTCCTTCTTTCTAATCTGGAAACTCTGGCACTACGTCGTATTCCGTCCATTTCCACTGCCAAAATCTTAGATTTTTTACTTTCTACCAACGTCCATCCCTCTGCGCCATATGTCATTATACTTTCCACAATCGCCGTCAAAATCCTCTTCTTGGTGTCATTCAATATCGTCCTGCTCCACAGTACTCCATTCAGCATCCTTACGGCTTTTCTTGCTTGCACCAATTTACTATCTATTTCGGAGTTACAACTCCCTAAATCATCAATATATGACCCCAAATATTTAAATTTTTGGACAGCTCTAATAGTTCCTTGGTGTAAGGAGATGTCTCTTCCGTTTCCACCTACTACAAGATATTCAGTTTTTTTTTTCATATTTACTTGTAATCCACCTGCTTCAAATGAATCCAGGAGTTTTCTCATCATATAACTGAATTGTTAAACATTTTATTTAAAATAAATTAAAATACAGTTTGAACTGAATCCTCTAATGTCTGAATAACAATTTTATTGATGGTTACAAAATTAAAATCAACAACAGTTTCCAAGAATTTATATGTGAATTATGGTAGAGATCTTGAACCAAATAAAATAACAATGTTATTGATGGTTACAAAATTTAAACCGACGGTTTTCAAGAATTTATATGTGAATTCTGGTAGAGATCTTGAACCAAATAAAATAACAACTTTACTGATGGTTACAAAATTTAAACTGACGGTTTTCAAGAATTTATATGTGAATTCTGGTAGAGATCTTGAACTAAATAAAATAACAATTTTATTGATGGTTACAAAATTTAAATCAACGGTTTTCAAGAATTTATATGTGAATTCTGGTAGAGATCTTGAACCAAATAAAATAACAATTTGATTGATGGTTGCAAAATTTAAATCAACGGTTTTCAAGAATTTATATGTGAATTCTGGTAGAGATCTTGAACCAAATAAAATAACAATTTTTATTGACGGTTACAAAATTTAAATCAATTGTTTTCAAGAACTTATATGTGAATTCTGGTAGAATTTATATGTGAATTCTGGTAGAGATCTTGAACCAAATAAAATAACAATTTGATTGATGGTTACAAAATTTAAATCAACGGTTTTCAAGAATTTATATGTGAATTCTGGTAGAGATCTTGAACCAAATAAAATACCAATGAAAGTCCAGCTTCCAAAAGGATTAGAGTAGGCCTATTTAACACTCAAATATGGAAGACAAGTTTATAAATATCTTTCTTTTTACGGTCAACTTGTGCGGCCTGCTGATTACTTCTTCCGAAGCACACAGTTGGATCCAATATCACTGCTTTATGATGTTGTCTATTAATAGCAATATTATCTGCTCTTCTGTTGAAAACATCTTTGAAAATACAGAGAATTCCTATGCAGATCGACCCCATTCCAACTTCTACCTAACAAAATCTGTTAGCGGACGACGAGCGTCGTACGCCGGCGTACGCACAGGGCCGTACACGCTCCCCTACGCAGACTGGTCTCACTCCATTCTTACCACTTAGCTTCCTTGGGACAGGCGCTCCGCACTACCATCATTAAGCCGACGGTACATTACTATCTGGGATCGGCCTGCATAGGAACTTTCTGTATATGAACTTCCTTAAAAACCTCCAAATCTTATTTTTTGACATTAATGGCTATTGATGTTCTCAATCTTCTGTGCCTGTTATTACGCATCAGCTTGTCTTTCCAATAGAACCCCAATAAATGAGAGAGAGTTTCCGTCTCGTTACAGCCCTCAAGGCGGCAACGGGTGGTATTGTAGGATCTGCCTGGAACAGAGCATAACGCTATTGTATTACAAGACATTCTGATGAAGAGAGATCGTTTTTGTGTTACTCACGAGTTGACTTTGGGGCATTCTTCATATAACGAGATTCCTCGTCCTTTATGTGGAAGTTGACGCCATTCTTCTAAAGATAGTCGAACAATGTCTCGCAAATATATTTTTTTACTTGATTATTTAACAACGCTGCAACAACTACTCGGTTATTTAGTGTCGATGGTATTGGTGATAGCGAGATGATATTTGGCGAAATGAGGCCGAGGATTCGCCCTACATTATCTGACATTCGTCTTACAGGAGAAAAAAAAACAACCAGATAATCAATCTAAACGGGAATTGAACCCACGCCCGAGCCCAACTCTGGATTGGCAGACAAGCGTCTCAGCCGACTGAGTTACACCGATGGCTCATAAATGTCTTGCTTTTGCATTTAGTGGCAGAGAATCTTTTGAGATTTGTAGTTGTTGAAGTGTTAGATGTCGTTCGTCGTCTAGTTCACGAACACTGTGCAAATAAATATCATTAACTTGGATGAGTTTGTTACAGATACTCGTATTAAAATGATGTATCTTCAATTTTATTCTTCTTTTTGCCTAAGTCACAATCCAGGCCAACGCATTTTTGCATTTTTCTAAGATTTAAAAATTCCCTTCTTTCAGAATTCCATTCCGATGCCGCAGTACTAGTAGTAGTAGTAGTAGTAGTAGTAGTACATTATTTAACGATATTTTTCAACTGCAGAGAGTATTCAGTGCTGAAAATTTGCGTCGGCGAGAAATGGTCCACGAATTTTCCCTAGAGCCTTCTGCCATAGGCATGGCTTATTTTACGCACCGTAAATCTACAACACGAGACTCTTACGCAGAGGGTCCGGGTTCGATTCCCTTTCGGGTTGAATTTCCTGGTCGAGGTTTTTTCAGGGTTTTCTCTCAACCATAAGGCAAATGCCAGGAAATTCGGGCCACAACATCCCTGAATATCACCGGCCTCATTTATCATCGAAATCATATTCATAACAAATCAGTAAAACATATACAGTCGCCATCTAGTTCACAGCAATAGAACCAGTCTCAACAATAGTACACAGGCCTTCGGATTTCACCCAAAAGATTAACTCGCGATATGACCAGAGATGTTAAAGCTAGTATAAATAACGAGAGGAAAAAAACACGAGACTTCCACCTTCACTTCCTCCAAGAGGAAGCCATGCTAATTCCGATCTCCCGTAATAATTAATAATATTATACATTATGTTGGACATTGTTGCTGACCTCGAGTAATCCGTAATTCGCGGCGCAACATCCCATGAAGAGCCAAGGCCGACCAACCGACTGCTGGCCTTAAATCCACATGACTCAACAGAGGTGAACGATCATCCAATCTGCACGGTGATCTTCCAAACCATTACAGTTCGTTTGAGAAATCGGATTTCGGTAGTTCCCCAAAATTCATCAGGATTATTTGTGGACACCAATCTCATATACTGGTAGAAATGTCACGAGATAATTCCTTCCCCATGAGGACTCGAACCAGCGTTCATTCCGTAACGCGAGTCCAAGCATGATGTCTTAAGACCACAACGTTACGGTGCGCGGGACTTGATGATCTCGAAGTACTCGAAAATATACTGACAACTGATCTTTTATAATTAAATCAAAACAGCTAGTAATCCGAGCATTCCAGTTCTGGACTGTATGACGAGCGAAGAAAACGTTACTCTCTATTCTTCTGGGACTTCTGCGAATAGAAGTGTACAGTGTATCATGATTTACTGTGTTGGAAAATGAATGTTTTCTCTTTAGGTTTTGTCATGTATATATTAACTGCACTTGAGAAATGTATAGGCCTAGTGATTATTTTAATATATTTTGTGCATTTCGCATTCATGTTTTAGTATTAACTTTTACATACTTATGACAGAATTTCCATTTCATTACATTCTCATTTGCTTCAGTTTGTATCTTTCTAATCTTTCAAATGCCTCAACACAGATCTCGGTTTAGACTCGCTCGAGAAAGATTCAAGATCTAGTAGTTCTTTGCACGAGTCTTCATAACTGGTTTCCTGTCTACAGCTTCTCATTTCTTAAATACATACACATGAATAGTTAGGCTAATGGGTACATTAAATCTTCCATTACTGAAATTCGTCATGAGAATGTAGCCTCTAGGAATGGGACAGGTGAAGAAACTTCGAAGCGTAGGACGTAACACGACGTCAGTTACTTCATCAAACAGACAGACACGTGTGTGAGACCGCAGACAGAACCAGCCCTTCTTTGAGTACATTTTCTCCAAGGCTGATGCCATTTACAATTCTTCATCCGACCTGGACAAAGATCTGTATCCGAGGTACAAAGTATGTTAGCCCAGAGTAAACATCTGCGATTCTAAACCTGCATGCGTTGGGAGTTTTTGCCAGAGTCTGACTTGCACTCCAAGTACAAGCCAACCATATTTTTTCCAAGAAAAAACCGGGACACATTAACAGGTGAAGTCGTGCCTACTTGCTAATGAGTAAAAGATAACAAAACATTTATGTGTAAAAAATTCGCGTCATTTTTATAAAAGGTTGAAATATAGGACTATGTTAATTAAAATTTAGCACCAAAATTGAATACACTTCAGGCTTGATAACATTTTTATTCCATTTCAGTGAATCGAAATGCAGGAACACATTACAAACACACATATTTTTCACTGGGAATTATCTTTTATTTCAGGTAAACATCATATGAAAGCAAGATATACATTTCTATGCAGGAACTTTTCAAACTATATTTCAATGTTATATTATTATCAAGACTTGTTTCTCACACGTTTTTCTTCTCTTTTGTCCAATATTAATTCATCGAACATAACAGTCTCTCAGTTCCAGAGTTTCAACCAGGTAAACAAAAAATTATTTCAATGGCAATGGCAAGAGATGAACAACACATATTTTGGTATTTCAGTTCTTTCGAAACAAGCAGCCATTCTTCCTACAATTTTACAGAATTTATGCTCCATATTTGTAAATTATCTGTAATTACCGTAATATCAACTCAACAAAAAGCTTAGGCCTACTTGAATCTTCTTTCACAGAGCTTACATTCTAAATAAAGTCTATGTATGACTCCACCTCTGCCGAAGTTGATACTATGGATGAATACTGACATTATTCACCCATGTTGGTACGATAGTGTAACACTTCGCTCTCTATCGATGCCTCCAGTCGACTGTGGCCAGTATCGTACTCATATTCATAATAATGTGAAGATAACGGTATTGCATTAATACTGGCACGGAGAAATAAAAATAATTCTATTTTGGTTCCATGCAACGTAAGAATGATTTTAAGAAATTATTTCTTCAGAAATCAAGACACTTGTGCGCCCTGAAAGGCTTTCATCGGGACATAGGACACTTAGCTCCAAATCGAGACGGTCCCTGAAAATCCGGGATTAATGGTAGGCGTATCCAAGTATCTTTAGTTCAGACAGGAGTGATCGACATCAAGTAATGACACATACCAAGTTAATATTCTCTGTTACTTTTGGAACGTTTTTAAAAGTAAGGCTCAATTTAATATTTTCAACAGTTTCTAGATCTCTCTGTATCATTTTAAAATCAATTGTTTAACGGCATGAAACAATGACAATAAAATAGAGCTGCTATAAAAAACCGAGAACCAAGTAACAGTGAGATGAAGTAACCAATTCTTCTTACACGGTTTGCCCAGTCTTTGAGATTGAGAGCTCTTCCATTAATAAACCAAAAAAAACAACTACATAACGAGAAGTATTACACACATAGGCCTACATATGCGCATAAGGAGCATTGGTGCCTCAATAGCCACAGAATTGGTTTACGACAGCGAGCATGAGTTCAATTCTTGACAATGGTGAATTATTTGTGATGAAAAAAATTAATATTGTAAGGGTTTTATCCGTCTTTATTCCACCAACAACACCCACCACAATTCTCCTTCCATGATCATCTCTGTTTCGAAAAAGAGAGGGCACCCATTGGATTTGTCAGGATTCGGATCGGTCATCCGCCGTGGCTGGCGCTCTTGATGATTTATCCAAAGATTGGTAATGGCAGTAAAGGTTCTAGACAGGACTCAAAATGAACATTTTCACAAACCGGAACACTCTGTTATTTTCGTGACATGGTGATATTGATGATAACGACGGAATTAATAACCAGTGAGATAACGCCGAGTATTACCATGGTAATATTATATATCACGTCGCCCTAATGACTACTGTTGATATAAGACATGGCACCGGTATCAATTCAATCAATTCAATTTGCTGAAGAGCGATAGACATAAACATCTGTCGACCCAGGATGAGAAACCGTAGGTATTCCTCGTGGTTTGTTCACAGATAAGTAGAAGGTAGTGATTGAGTTCTAGACGACTTGGAAATCAACGGAGCCCCACAATCCCCAAAAATCATCAGAACACAAAAATCATACTGTGACAAAATCACTATTATCTATCACAGCGATTTTTCCGGAGCTGCCACAGTTCGAAGTTGTGACGGCAAAGCACTGTCACACCTCACCTCTAATCTAATTTACGACAGTCTACCACTAGAGATACGGTATTCGGACTTGATGGCTGGGGAGGAAAGCATAGTGCGGCGGATGGTGAAGCTGGTATAACCGAACAGCACAATCGGCACGAAACTCATACCATAACGAGTGCACAAAAAACCTAGCATTACATTACATAATCATAAATTGGAAATACTGGCCAAAATTGAAAGTTCTTGAAATATATTTTGAGTTCCACATTCGCAGTTAATCAAGTTGAATTCCATCTAACGAATTTCAAATAGCACTGCATGGTGAAATCACAGTCTAGTATATACAGTCACGAAGCTTGAGTTTATGAGGGTACTAGGAACAATAGACTGTGCAGGTACTATTTCGCATTGTCTGTGATGAGGCGACAATAGCGATCCTAGTGGTTAGCAACTATCTGTGGATGCATATTTCCTACGTATTGAGCTTCGTGACTGTATATACTAGACTGTGGTGCAATCTTAGAAGCTCACGGCAAACTTTCACAGCAGATCACCCAGGCGATTAGATCAGCAAGTGTAGTTGGGATGCTGCATGTGATCATTACACCTGTCTGACCGGGTCGGTTTTATTCTTCTCACGCGTTTCCACTCTATTTACAAGGAGTGAGGAGGTCAATCTGTAAAACCTTGACATCGGACCACAATTGAAAAGCTGCTCGTACACTGGCGTGCCGCTGATTTAAAAATTGTCGTCACATTGATGCCCTTAAACGTCAGGACCGAATTTGTAATAGTATTAGATAAAATGGAAGTTAGGAAACTTATCCAAAGTAATTTCGAAAATATTCCAAGTTTTGTGCATGACGCGACTTTAATTCCACGCCCTTCTCAACTCACACGAAGAATACAATGTTATGAAAGCAGTGCTATACTTTTTTAAACTACAGTGGGTATTGGGGGGGGGGAACTACTGAGATCTTAGGCCTGAAATAATTTCGAAGCCAAAGTGGGATTTTGGTATAAAATCATATCCCAACCCTTGCGTCACACGGGGACATGTTTATTTTTCATGCGCGGACATTTTTAAGGATTTTTTTTCATATAGCAGGTGGATAGTGTTTTACACATACCAATTTTCATTTTATTGTACAAGATACAGTAATGGAGGAAAAAAATTTTGAATATTTCCAAAACTTTTACTGCTGTAAGCTATACCTAACCCCTTACAAGAACGAAAGCGGCATTTAAATTACATGTGCGCTGCCCTTTATGTTGTTCATTGAAGTTAGTGTTTTTTTTCTAGAGAAAAACATTGTTTACAATGCAAATGTTTATAATGGAAAATGTTCCAAGTGCTTAACTTGTGCTCCTTGAAAAGTTAAATATCATTCATTCATAGCGTCGGCCTAGTTGGCGCAGTTGGTATAGCGCTGGCCTTCTACGTTCGAGGTTGCAGGCCAGGTCGATGGCATTTAAGTGTGCTTAAATGCGACAGGCTCATGTCAGTAGTAGATATACTGGCATGTGAAAGAACTCCTGCGGGACAAAATTCCGGCACACCGGCGACGCTGATATAACCTCGGCAGTTGCGAGCGTCCTTAAATAAAACATAACATTTTTTTCATTCATAATGTTCTGCCCAATGGCAGGTATTTCATTGCAAACCCAGCATTCTCCAGTCTTTCCTATTTTCTGCCTTCCTCTTTGTCTCCTCATATGATCCAAATGTCGTCTATCATCTCTCATATCTTCTATGTACACATATTATTTTATGCATAAAATGTATTATGGATATAAAAAACTATGCATTAATTTGAAAAAAAAAAATGTTGAATCGAAGTCGAAAAAGTAGAAAATATTAAATTAAAAATTTGAATTTTGATTTTTTTCCTACATGAACATTATACAAAAAAGAAAACATGGAATAAATCTTGTTTACATAATTCGTATGTGCATTCTAAAAACGTTCCAGGTTGAAAGCTGAAAAATAAGGAAGCCTGGAATTTTGTTTTAATTAATTATTCAAATATATTTCTTTAATTTGTAATAAATTCAAAACTACGTATACAAATCACTCCAAATTCAGAGGGTGTATTTTAACGATCATAATAAACACTAAATAGTGAAAATTAGTTAAGGAATAACAAACTTCTTCAGCCCAGTGGAGTCCGCCCTCTTAAAGCCTTGGTTTTTCTGAACCGACGCATGCTACCTGAGAGGTGCGAGGCCCGCCTTGCACAAATCCGGACTACACGAGAGATAGTGAGTGGTTTCTATAACTGCGAGGAGCGAGGTCTGCGTACCTCACAGCCATAGAAACCACTCACTATCTCTCGTGTAGTCCGGATTTGTGCGAGGCGGACCTCGGATCTCGCATGTCGCATGCGTCGGTTCAGAAAAATCAAGGCTTAAGAGAACAATAATTTACTATATAGGTATAATATACTTCACAAACTAAATACCCCACCGGAATAAGGGTCTGAGTACATAGGTAAACAATGTACCATATACCCTTATTCCGGGGGAGTTTTCAATTATCTTTGCCGGCTTGGTAAGTGAACAATTCACTTCATGACTAGAAGAAACATTGGCCAATCCAGGCAAGTTAACAAATAGAAATGTGTTTGTGAACGTAAAGTGGAGGAAAGAATGTTGAACATATAATTACGAAATAGATCATGAAATGAGGAAATCAGACACAACAAAAATCAAGGCTATTGCTGACCGGGCCAGAAATGTGAAATGTAAATAAGCTGGCCATGTTGCGCGATTGAATGAGAGACCATGAATCAACAGAGTAAGAGGAATGTGTGAAGATAACAATCACTGCTGGCTGACAACTAAAGAGAAGCCTTCAAAGCCGATAGCCAAGAATACGAATGCTCGAGAACAATAAAAGAAGCTCACAAAGGAGTCCTCACAATATAAGAAAAAATCTTTTCCAGGATAGCTGTCCGGAAATTTTACTTGTATTTTGTAAGTCGTCTTGTTTCAATGCAAGAATCCTTATCTGGTATGGATGTTATAGGTTTAATAATAATAATAACAATAATAATAATAATAATAATAATAATAATAATAATAAAGCAAGTAAAGAGATAATAATAATAATAATAATAATAATAATAATAATAATAATAATAATAATAATACTTACTTACATACTTACAAATGGCTTTTAAGGAACCCGAAGGTTCATTGCCGCCCTCACATAAGCCCGCCATCGGTCCCTATCCTGTGCAAGATTAAGCCAGTCTCTATCATCATACCCCACCTCCCTCAAATCCATTTTAATATTATCCTCCCATCTACGTCTCGGCCTCCCTAAAGGTCTTTTTCCCTCCGGTCTCCCAACTAACACTCTATATGCATTTCTGGATTCGCCCATACGTGCTACATGCCCTGCCCATCTCAAACGTCTGGATTTCAAGTTCCTAATTATGTCAGGTGAAGAATACAATGCGTGCAGTTCTGTGTTGTGTAACTTTCTCCATTCTCCTGTAACTTCATCCCGCTTAGCCCCAAATATTTTCCTAAGCACCTTATTCTCAAACACCCTTAACCTATGTTCCTCTCTCAGAGTGAGAGTCCAAGTTTCACAGCCATATAGAAGAACCGGTAATATAACTGTTTTATAAATTCTAACTGTCAGATTTTTGGACAGCAGACTGGATGATAAGAGCTTCTCAACCGAATAATAACACGCATTTCCCATATTTATTCTGCGTTTAATTTCCTCCCGAGTGTCATTTATATTTGTTACTGTTGCTCCAAGATATTTGAATTTTTCCACCTCTTCGAAGGATAAATCTCCAATATTTATATTTCCATTTCGTACAATATTCCCGTCACGAGACATAATCATATACTTTGTCTTTTCGGGATTTACTTCCAAACCGATCGCTTTACTTGCTTCAAGTAAAATTTCCGTGTTTTCCCTAACCGTTTGTGTATTTTCTCCTAACATATTCACGTCATCTGCATAGACAAGAAGCTGATGTAGCCCGTTCAATTCCAAACCCTGCCTGTTATCCTGAACTTTCCTAATGGCATATTCTAAAGCGAAGTTAAAAAGTAAAGGTGATAGTGCATCTCCCTGCTTTAGCCCGCAGTGAATTGGAAAAGGATCAGATAGAAACTGACCTATACGGACTCTGCTGTATGTTTCACTGAGACACATTTTAATTAATCGAACTAGTTTCTTGGGAATACCAAATTCAATAAGAATATCATATAATACTTCCCTCTTAACCGAGTCATAAGCCTTTTTGAAATCTATGAATAACTGATGTACTGTACCCTTATACTCCCATTTTTTCTCCATTATCTGCCGAATACAAAAAATCTGATCAATAGTCGATCTATTACGCCGAAAACCGCACTGATGATCCCCAATAATTTCATCTACGTACGGAGTTAATCTCCTCAAAAGAATATTGGACAAAATTTTGTACGACGTCAACAAAAGTGATATTCCTCGAAAGTTACCACAGTTGGTTTTGTCCCCCTTTTTAAAAATAGGTACAATTATGGACTCCTTCCATTGTTCTGGTACAATTTCCTTTTCCCAAATAGCAAGTACAAGTTTATAAATTTCGCTATATAATGCACTTCCACCCTCTTGTATTAATTCTGCTGGAATTTGATCGATACCTGGAGACTTGTACTTTTTCAGATTTTCTATCGCAATTTCGACTTCTGAAAGCGTGGGTTCGGGTATAAATGGCTCAGCAGTTTGTATTTCAATTTCGTCCCGATCATTTCTATTTGGCCTATGTACATTTAGTAGTTGCGCAAAATAGTTTTTCCATCTGTTTAGGATTGATGGAGAGTCTGCAAGCAAGTCACCATTCTCATCCTTGATCACGTTTACCCTTGGCTGATATCCGTTCTTAAATTCCTTTATACCCTTATATAAATCTCGAATGTTTTTATTCTTACTATTTGTTTCTACCTCATTCAGTTTTTCCTTCAAGTAACCTCTCTTTTTATTCCTAAGTGTACGACTTGCTTCCCGTCTTTCATTGAAATAATTATCTCTCTTCTCCTCAACTGGATCCTGTAAGAATTTCAATTTTGCCTGTTTCCTTCTTTCTACTACCATGCAACAATCTTCATCAAACCACGGTTTCTTTTTCTTAGTTTCATAATAACCTATGCTCTGCTCAGCTGCAATTTTGATACTATCTCTGATATTTTCCCACACGCTATTAACATCTAATTCTTTCTCAACTTCGTCGGAACTTAATAATAATAATAATAATAATAATAATAATAATAATAATAAAGCAAGTAAAGAGATGGGTTTGGAAGGAAACCTCGAAAAAAACTAAGTATGTCGTCGTTGTTCTTGCAATAACTCCTGTGTGACATATTTATCAATTTTCAGATTTTTGCTCTATTAAATAACTTAAATAGTGATATAGCAAATAATAAAATCTCCTATATGTAATTATATTTCTTTCTTTCGAAAATGTAAGACTTCACAATCCCCTATGTACGGCTGCCATAGGATGAATAAATGTGTTTTTTCCTTCTGCTGAAAAAGTGTATATTTTGCACATAGGAGTTATTGCAGGAACAACGACGATATGATTATGTCTCGTAACCAGAACACAGTGTAAAATGGAAATATAAAAATTGAAAATTTATCCTTTGAAAAGGTGTAAAAATTCAAATAACTTGGCGCAACAATAACAAATATAAATGACACTCGAGAGGAAATTAAACGTAGAATAATACCAGAAATGCTTGCCATTATTCGGTTGAGAAGCTTTTGTCATCTAGTCTGCTTTCAAAAAAGCTGAAAGAATTTATAAAACAGTTATATTACCGGTTGTTCAGTTTGATTATAAAACTTAGACTCTCACTTTGAGAGAAGAACAGAGGTTAAGGGTGTTTAAGAATAAGATGCTTAGGAAAATATTTGGGACTAAGGGGGATGAAGTTACAGGAGAATGGAGAAAGTTATAAAACGCGGAACTGCACGCATTATATTCTTCACCTGACATAATTATGAACAATAAATCCAGACGTTTGAGTTGAGCGGGGCATTTAGCACGTATGGGCGAATCAAGAAATGCATATAGAGTGTTAGTTGGGAGATCGGAGGGAAAAATACCTTTGGAGAGGCCGAGACATAGATAAGAGAATAATATTAAAAGGGATTTGAGGGAGGTGGGATATGATGATAGAGAGTGGATTAATCTTGCACAGGATAGGGACCGATGGCGGGCTTATGTGAGGGCGGCAATGAACCTCCGGATTTCTTAACAGCCATTTGTAAGTAATCAAGAAATGAATATAGAGTGCTAGTTGGGAGGGCGGAGGGAAAAATACCTTTGGGTAGGCCGAGACGTTGATGGGAGGATAATATGAAAAGGGATTTGAGGAAGGTGGGATACGATGACAGGCATTGGATTAATCTTGCTTAGTATAGGGACCGATGGCGGGCTTATGTCAGGGCGGCAATGAACCTCCGGATTCTTAAAAGCCATTTGTATGTAAGTAATAATAATAATAATAATAATAATAATAATAATAATACCCACCAAACAAATTACACTACATAACAAACGATTAATATATATTTTAAACTTTGCATAAGGGTAGAATTTATATGGAAACGGAAAGGAAACCAAATGCTTGTAACCTCTACACATTCTTTTGAAATCAACCAAATAATAGCAAGCATTTCTCTTATTTATTCTGCGTTTAATCTCCTCTCGAGTGTCATTTATATTTGTTATTGTTGCGAAAAGGTATTTGAATTTTTCCACCTTTTCAAAGGATAAGTTTTCAATTTTCATATTTCCATTTCGCACTGTGTTCTGGTCACGAGACATAACCATATACTTTGTTTTTTTCCAGATTTCCTTCCAAACCTATCTCCTTACTTGCTTTATTATTATTATTATTATTATTATTATTATTATTATTATTATTATTATTATTATTATTATTATTATTATTATTATTATTAAACCTGTAACATCCATACCAGATAAGGATTCTTACATTGAAACAAGACGACTTACAAAATGCGAGAAATTTCAAGGCACCAGCTTTTCAGTCTATCGTTTTGTCCTATATTTCGGAGTTCAAACACATACAGTGTCTAGACGTGGAAGGAAGTTAGTATCCCATTTTAGCTGAGTGCCGAAGGTCGCTGACTGACTGTGTAGCTTAACCCATATTGTTTCGAATCAATGAGTTAATAATTCCCATTCACACGACACCTCTGTGAAAGTTTTCTATTGATAACCAACCTGGGATGTGAATAAGGGATTTGCCGTTGTACATCATATCGTTCCCAAAGTTTCAACATTGTTCTCTGTTCTACAACATCTAAAACCCATTTTTTAAATTCTGAGGAATTGCCTGCTACCTTTTCAATATAGCATAACATCGGTATATTTGGCTTACGCCTATTGACATACAATGTATGCTCCGATCTAAAATGAAGCCGAAAAAATTCTGCGCTGTACAAGGGACACACTACCACAGAATACGTCATCCAGTTTCGGGAATGAAACTACAGTTGAATTCATTTTTTAAGGGCGTAAGTCATCATTTTTTGGTATTTTAATTTTTATCGTAGTTTTGAAAGTATATGGATAAACACATCTTTTATGTTTGAAATGGCGCCAATAACATTTTTCGTTGGCTTGTTACAGGCAAGTTAAACTCACAATTTTTTTTAATATTCAGTAGTCGTTAAATAAAACATAACATTTTTTTCATTCATAATGTTCTGCCCAATGGCAGGTATTTCACTGCAAACCCAGCATTCTCCAGTCTTTCCTATTTTCTGCCTTCTTCTTTTTCTCCTCATATGTTCCATATAGCTTAATGTCGTCTATCATCTTATATCTTCTATATACACATATTATTTTGTGCATAAAATGTATTATGGATATAAAAAAACTATGAATTACTATGAAAAATATGTTGAATCCCGAAAAGACAAAGTATATGATTATGTCTCGTGACGAGAATATTGTACGAAATGGAAATATATAAATGGAAATTTATCTTTTGAAGAGGTGGAGAAGTTCAAATATCTTGGAGCAACAGTAACAAATATAAATGACACTCGGGAGGAAATTAAACGCAGAATAAATATGGGAAATGCCTGTTATTATTCGGTTGAGAAGCTTTTGTCATCCAGTCTGCTGTCAAAAAATCTGAAAGTTAGAATTTATAAAACAGTTATATTACCGGTTGTTCTTTATGGTTGTGAAACTTGGACTCTCACTTTGAGAGGGAACATAGGTTAAGGGTGTTTGAGAATAAGGTGCTTAGGAAAATATTTGGGGCTAAAAGGGGTGAAGTTACAGGAGAATGGAGAAAGTTACACAACACAGAACTGCACGCATTGTATTCTTCACCTGCCATAATTAGGAACATTAAATCCAGACGTTTGAGATGGGCAGGGCATGTAGCACGTATGGGCGAATCCAGAAATACATATAGAGTGTTAATTGGGAGGCCGGAGGGAAAAAGACCTTTAGGGAGGCCGAGACGTAGATGGGAAGATAATATTAAAATGGATTTGAGGGAGGTGGGATATGGTGATAGAGAATGGATTAATCTTGCTCAGGATAAGGACCAATGGCGGGCTTACGTGAGGGCGGCAATGAACCTCCGGGTTCCTTAAAAGCCAGTAAGTAAGTAAGTAAGTAGTCAATGACATGTGCCGTTTTAAAACTATTCAATTGGCAGTGGTGATTGAGTGGGAACTGCTGAAAACAGAAGAAATATTACAAAAGACTGCTGTTTCTGAACAAAGGAGGAACAAACAAAGAAACGAGATAATCAATTTTGCAATGTGCACCCGACACCACTTTGAGTATACATATGACAAAGTTGGATACATCAAAGTATCTAGTAGTATCAATTAATTAGTAAGACACAAATTTTTCATGGCACTTCTGCGAGAATCTGTTCCTCCGCCAAAAAGCCCAGTCTACCCAGCAGGAAAAGTGTCAATAAAACAGAAAGAAGTACAAGACTTGGAAAAAATGAAGCAGTACATTCCAAGTGAGCATACGGCACTTTATGAAGAACTTGTCAGCTGGCCTACAGAGAGTAATGCAACGTACGATGACTGGAAAACAGTACATTCCAAGTGAAAAGACTGATTTCTCTTCAACATTAATGATATTTTCCCCTTTTTTTCCATTTATAATTATTATTATACATTCTGTTGGATGACTGTGTATGATTTTCAGTAAAGTAATTCAAGAAAACCACGAAAATATTTATATCTTATTTGATCTCACTTAAGGGCGGCTCTTTCCATATTTCAAACCTCAATAAAACCTTAAGTATCCGCATAATGCGTATATATTTTTTTTAATTTTTAGTAGGTATTTTTTTATTAGGTTATTTTACGACAACTAGAGGCTCTTAACTCCTGTGTATTCCCGGTGCTAACATACGGTTGCCAAACCTGGATATGCAAAAGTAAAATGGAGAGGAAGATAGTTGGCGTTTCACTGAAAGACAAGGTCTCCAACACGGCACTGCAGAAAATTACAGCTTCTGAGAACATTACAGAAAAAGCCCTCATAACGAAGTGGAAGTGGGGTGGTCATGTAGCAAGGCAGCAACAAGGCAGATGGGCGCGAGAAACCACCATGTGGGACCCGTACATAGGAAGGAGAACACAAGGCAGGCCAAGAAGAAGATGAGCAGATACATTCAAGCAGCAGTTGGGAGGGAACTGGTCAACCATCGCCCGCAACAGGAACGAGTGGAGACAGATAGTGAACAAACTCATATAGATCTAAAATTTGACAAACTCTAGTGTATCTCACATAGTGAATGTGGATGTAAATATTGTTCACGTGAAATAGCTCATCATGTGAACCACACCAACCGAGCTTCCCCTCCTGTAGGAGGCCCTAGCCCTTCATGGGACACAGTGGCTTCATTCATTCATTCATTCATTCATTCATTCATTCATTTTACGACGCTTTATCAACATCTCAGGTTATTTAGCGTCTGAATGAGATGAAGGTGATGTCGGCGAAATGAATCCGGGGTCCAGCACCGAAAACTACTCAGCATTTGCTCATATTGGGTTGAGGGAAAACCCCGGAAAAAACCTCAACCAGATAACTTGCACCTACCGGGAATCGAACCTGGGCCACCTGATTTCGCGGCCAGACGCACTAACCGTTACATCACAGGTGTGGACCATTATGCGTATAATTACTTTAAAAACCAACAAATGTAACCTAGACTATCAGCTCATATGTCCAAAATTATACATATATTGCCAGACAGTTTTCCTCTAATATAGTTCCTTTTTTTTTCAATTTTCCACAAATTTACTATTCCTGGCTTACGTCCTTAAAAAAAAGCCGATTCAGTTGTGTTGGTTTGAATGTTTTATTTTTGTTTCAGTTTACAAATTGGAGTATATGGGTCTATGATAATAAAAGCACCAATTAATTAGTCAGCAGTCCGCAAACAGGTTAGAAACTCATACGTGACACCAATAAGGCATCTTTATGGGCTTATCTTTATTGTTATTATCATCATTAATTAGCATTATTATTATCATTCTTATCACTGTCATTATCATTAACATTATCATTGTTACTATTTTTATTTGTATAGTTCACAATTATCATCTTGCTCGCAAAACACGCTCGTTACAATTTTAATCAACGCGTCTCCATAATTATATAAGAATGTTACAAGACCAAAACTTAAGTAGATGTACCTGAGTAAAACGTATGATAGGAACTACGTCATGCCAATGAAAAAGAGGAAAAGTATTCATTTCAAGAAATCGAACCTAATTTGTTGCATTTGCAGACAAAATGCTAACACTATTCAAGACATGCAGTTGTGAATTTCCAGAATTTTTTTGAAGTTAAAAAGAAACTGAATTATAAGACATCCATGAGAAATTAACCCGGATATAATGTATTCACAAGGTATACGCGCTGATGATGGCTGACGCGGTTAGTGTGATGATCTCAGTGATCGAAGAAAAGGTGCGGTGGTTTTGATTGCTGAGGTTAAGGGTCAAAGTCCGACAAAAGTCAGGGATGTGTGAACTGCACTTTTAACGCACGATCGTCTTTGGCATAGGTATAAAAACAGACACTAACGGTAAAAGGGAATTCCATTAGAATGACTCGCTTGTTAGAAAGAGCTACGTTAGTAACATTGTCATCATAATCATAATCATCATATCATCATCTTTCCCACGACACAAAACTCGAAGAGACAAGCTTTGAGGGTAACTGTAGGAATTCTTTTGTTACTAGCATTACCAATATCATTTCGTTAAAAATTCGCCGGAAGTAGGTATTAAATAAATACAATAGGCTTAAATCCTTGGCGCGAAAGTCTGTGAGAGCCAAGAACGATCGTCCGACCGTTGGCCTCACGTAACACGTCTCAGCAGAGGTAAAGGAATATCCAACTAGCAGGGAGTAACGTGTGGTTCGCACGATGACCACCCCAAAACAGTTATAGCTGGCTTTCGAAACCGGATTTTCTACCTATTGAAGATCCAATTCACCGCTGTGGAGTAACGGTTAGCATGTCTGACCGTACAACCAGCAGGCCCAGGTTCAAATCCTGGTTGGGACAAGCTACCTGCTTGGAAAGTTTTTCTTCGGTCAATAAATTCCTGGGTAACTTTCGGCGATGGACCCCGGATTCATTTCACCATCATAATTACACTCTCTTTCATCATCCTTCCCCGGACTTGGTACGACATAGAATCGGCTGCGGGTCGTTACCGAACTAGGATTCCTTGGTATGTAGTCATTAGTTGCTAGTGGTAGTGCTGTGTACCATGGGTTCTCCCCTGGGGCTCATAGTGCTTGTGAGACCTGGGATTGAGGGACCGCGGTGATGCTTACGAGGAAAGGTAAAGGAATTCTGTAGGCTGTAGGGGAGTTCGGGGGCGGACCGCAGCGAAATTTGTAGCGATCACCTGTAGAGCATGCACATCATTCCATTCCGAGTAGTACAATGGACCTACCCTAGCAGTCTACATGTGAGAGCAATCCCCAACTCGTGCCCCTCTCCTCAAGAGTACTAATAGATTGTAACTCTGAAAATGCATTACTTGGACTTGGACAATCATCATGTAGGACGCACAATGGGCTAAAGCATGCCTAAGTTTGCGGACTCGTCCCGGGTCCGGACCTCGAAAAGCAAGGAAGGGACTCTATAGGCCTACGTGTTCACTGACACGGATTACGAAATAAATTCTGAATTCAAATCACAAGGTCTCACAGTCATGGCAAAGACAATCTGTATAAGAAGAGGATCTCTCAAAAACAAATCCTTGTCCTTGTCCTGGGTGTTATACAAGATTGCTCCTGTAAAATCCCATTACTCCTAAGTTTTAAAATAGTAAATCGGATCTATATTTATTTGTTTACTTATTTATTTATTTATTTATTTATTTATTTATTATTTATTTACTCATTTATTTAATTACTCATTATTTTATTTATTTATTTACTTACTCATTTATTTATTTACTCATTATTTTTTATTTATTTACTTACTTACTCATTTATTTATTTACTCATTTATTTATTTATTTATTTATTTATTTATTTATTTATTTATTTATTTATTTATTTATTTATTTATTTATTTATTTATTTATGTATTTATTTATTTATTTATTTACTCATTTACTCATTTATTTATTTACTCATTTATTTATTTATTTATTTATTTATTTATTTATTTATTTATTTATTTATTTATTTATTTTTTACTTATTTTTATCCATTTAGTTTATTCGTTTGTTTCTCTTCTTACTTCTTTAATCTTCATTTCCTCCTCTTTCCTTTTCATTCATTATCTGAAAACGAACCACACTGCTCGTACCTTTGCTAATTAAGTAACTCAAATTTCAAATTCTTCTTAAAAGTTTTGTGTTACAATTCTGACATGATGGTGATGTTTGACGAAGTCATAACTGATCTAAGGCTTTGGGTGTGAGAAATATTAATTTCAATCAAAACCTTCCCAACACTCATCTTCTTCTGTTCGATGTGCTATAACCGTTGTTCACATTCTGAAGTGAAGAATGTAGTATTTATCTCTGGATCGAAAGTTTCAGGATCTTGTTTCTCCTTGAAACCACTCATTCCGTTTGAAATACGTCTGGGTTTCCCCTAATCACTGCAGTCGAATTCTTTTATGTATGAGTTGTAAGTTACCTAACGAATCTATTACCAGCACATAGGCCTAAAGGGGAAGAACATGATTCCAGACCTGTTACGCATTGCCATGTGAAGCCTTGGTTTTTGTGAACCGATGCATGCGTCTGTTCAGAAAAAAAAGGCTTAAGAATCGACCTCTGTGACCTGATAATTACCATACTTGCTTTTAAGCCGAAAGTACATGGGTTCAATCCCCGACATAATGAAACTAGCGTCGTGTGAGTCTCCTTAGTTTTAATGAGCATTTTATTTAACGAGCTTTCAAGTATGAAGGTTATTCAGCGTCGAAATTCAACATTTGTGAAAAAATGGCCGACAAATTTTCACTTCAGCCCTCTGTCAGAGACAGAGTTCTTTCACGTTCCGTAAATCTATTTTTTTTTATTTAGTTTTTCGACGATCATGCTTTTTATCCCTTTTTGTTGTTTACATACTTCGTAAGTTGGCAATACCGCACATTCTCTGGTTGCTATAGAAACAAAAGAAATCATTGCTGATATAGGCCAACCAAGTTCCGATTACCGACGGCAGAAGTCCGAACTACATATTTCCTGTTTGTAGCGATAGCAGCGATTCATCTCCAATCGGTACTAAGAAGTTGGTGGGCCTATATAACTACTTATCGCATTAGTAGGAACAAATAAAGCCTTTATTTAGAAAAATACACATTTTCATATCTTCATTTAGACTTTTCCGATATTAACTTAGCGCAACTGATCCTCTATGCTTCTTTAATCTCTTCATCCCCTCAATCAATTCTTTTGCCATAATCATTAAATGATTACAAAACTTCTAATTAATAGTTATTTATGCAACAAGTGGATAATCTTGATGATTACGGCATGAGTGAATTTGTAGGAAATAAATTATGAAATAATTCGGCAGCCATAGCTGACGAAGTCTTCATATGTTCGTATAGATTAGTTGCACCTGGCATTGGCATTGAATAAAGAGAAATGGATGACCTTGCAGGTATTACAAACTCTAGTTATACCTTAGGTATCAAATTTTATATTACTTATGTTATGCTACTATTACTATTTTATGTTACTGTGTGTTCCTTTATTTTCTTAATATAGTTTCTCTGAACCATAGAACTGTTTTATTTGATATTACAAAAGTGATACAAAATTGTTAAAGATTGGAAATAAAAGATACGTTACCTTCTGCCCTGCATTTCATTTATTGTTACGTGGCGCGTAGAAGCGGTAAGCAAGATAGCAGACAAATTGCATGCATCCCCATCCAAGAATTTCGGTATTACGTCATAGCAAATATGTCATTGCTATTATTGGCACGCGTGCCATAATAAGCCGATTACGATTACCCCATTATCTCCTGGCCTAGTTGCCTCATAAGTGGTGCCTTCTTCGTATCATTTGTGAGGTTCAGACCTGTCTTCGGACAGTTCACTAAACAATTATTATTATTATTATTATTATTATTATTATTATTATTATTATTATTATTATTATTATTATTATTATAAATACCCACAATTGTCATTGCTAAATAATTAAATTGAATAATTTTAGGTACACATATGTTGCTATAAATATATCTCTGACTGAGGTTCTGGCTGATATGTACATCTACTAGCAGGCAGTATATGTCACTTGACGTTATGTGCCAGAGGAAGAATAACTAACTTATTGTTTGTATAGACTACATCTGAAGTCTGATCAGTGTAATATATGGCTAGTCAGTGATGTAAGCAATGGAGGGGGAAAGGCAATACCTACTCTATCCCATTATCTTCTGGCTTAGCTGCCTCATAAGTGGTGCCTTTTTGGTATCACTTATGAGATTCAGACCTGTCTTTGGACAGTTGACTAAACAACAATAATATGTTACTATAAGAAAAGAAACTGTGTTGGAAAGAATGGGTAAAAAAGAATGATCTGAAACTAATCAGGAAGAGGAAAATGATTTTTTTACAAGATTACAAGATTTTTATTGAAAACAAAAATTACATACAATAACAAAGATTTTAAAATACTATTGTAATACTCGTATATGAATATTCTTCAAAATTCGAAATTGATTACAAATCTCATAGTCAAATAGTCTACATATTGCAAATGATTGTATAAATACAAGGTAACTGCACCACACCCGAAAAAGCAAGATGCTTTGGTTGGGTCACTGGCTGACAAGAAACTGCCTACTGAAGGATGCACTGGAAGGAATGGTGAACGGAAGAAAAGTTCGGGGCAGAAGAAGATATCAGATGATAGACGACATTAAGATATATGGATCATATGAGGAGACAAAGAAGAAGGTAGAAAATAGGAAAGATTGGAGAAAGCTAGGTTTGCAATGAAAGACCTGCGCTTGGGCATAACACTGAATGAATTAAATGAATTGTATATACACACACACAAATTTAACCTTTCAGCAAATATTTTTTTTCTATATCGCATACAGTGTGCGACCGTCCTGCCTGCCGAGGTTCTTATGATATTTAAGGTCTCGTCCTCGCAGAGGGAGGATCAACCCAGCACAACATGTCTGGATGGTTGTCTACCTCACGAATGTGGGTGGTGATACGATACGACACCTGTTCGCTCCCGCGTCTCATTCACGAGATCAGTTGATCAAACCCTCCAGCTAGGCCCACTCCAGCGCCGCTGAATAATATTGTAACGAATAAGCAATACTTTAATGCTCCTGGCTACAAATTCAGCTAATCCAGTTCAATTCCCAGTAAGAAAAAGAAAAATGTTATCCCTTCTTCAGAGACCGATTATGTTTTTTTTTTTCTTCTGTATGTTCTATATTGTCCTATATTGTCGTCTTCCATGTGGTATATAGCGGAGAATTAGTCTTGGGAGTCTGGAACGGTCCATCCTATTGACATGGTTAAGCCATTTTTGTCTATAGTGGTTGACATGTTCATAAATAGGTGTAATTTTCAATTCTTGTGTAATTAGTTCATTCCTTTTGTGGTCAAGCAAGCTGTAGCCGGCAGTATATGTACTCTATAAAGTATAAAGTAAGTAAAGTAAATAATAATATTGATGTAGGCCTATTATCATTACAGGCAAGCTGACAACAATCAATAACTTAGGAATTACACATCTTATCTTAAGCCTGCTCATGGATATATTCATTATTATGATCAAGATGCAAGACAAGCAACTCAGTGCGACCAAGCGTTAAGAGTATGTATGTGAACGACCACAAATATTATCAGAAAATGCAGGTTCTAAATTTCCAAAAATGTTACAAGAAAATGAACTCATAACTGGACAAAAATTACAAGGTACCACAACAAGACTTACCAGAACTTAAATATCTGGTAAAAGCATAAAAAGGTTCCTAATAATATTTTTCAAACCAGTTTTATCAGAGTATGAAAAAAACTAAAGAATTCTGCAGTTACGTCATTTGGTAACCATAACATTGTTATGGTCTCTCTGACATCTTTAATATATTTCCTGCATGTAATAAACACTTATCTATGAAAAGTAGACTACTCTCAGACATGTAGAGTTGTTTATTTTAATACAATTCATTTTTTTATTTGTCCTACATAAAATATATTAAAATGTACATGTTTTATGACCTAATTTTTCTATTTTCAAGGAAACTGGCATTATTGTAGTGTTCCTTTTGCATAAATGCATGTTAAATCAGTGTATAAAATTTCAGAATTCTATCTCTAATGGTTGTGGAATTATGAAATAATAAGTGTGGAATTTTCAAATTTTGGAAAATTTAATTTAAAGTAAAAAGTGATTTCTAAAAAATATTATCAGTAACCTTTTTTATACTTTTTATCAGATACTTAAGTTCTAATAAGTCTTGTTGTGATAACTTGTAATTTTTGTCCAATTGTAAGTTCATTTCCTTTTAAAATTTTAGAAATTTAGAGCCTGCATTTTCTGATAATATTTGTGGTCGTTCATGTACATATACCCTTAAGCCGTATCGAATGAGGATAATAATTATTTTATGTATGGTATTGTCTATCTAGGATTATATCCTCCCCTCATCAGAAATCTTAATTCGCACCCTGACTATCCGACTCGATTCCCAGACCTTAGAGCTGATGATTTTTTTCTATGAGGATACTTCAAACCAGTCCACAATGTATCCAAAATATGAAGAAATGGATTCAATTAGAAGCCCCAGATGGTTTATTGCAATGTGCCATGAATAATTTCCGAGTAAGATTGCAACAAACCATAAGGTACCGAGGGATCACTTGAAGCGTATCACTTCCAAAAAATAATAACATGGCAATAAGTTGCATTGATCAAGCCATATCCTGTGGCATTATGATATTTCTAAACCTTAAAATGATAATATTAAACTGCCCCCATTGAGGGTAGCCCTTACGGACTCAGTATATCCTCAAAAAAAATTATTATACATATGTAAACATAGATATTAAATTTTAAAGAAGGGAAACAAAGAAAAGGGCGTGAAAAATTACAATTGCTATTAATGTGGCACCATGTGATTAATTAGGATTTTGCAGGATTTTTTAACACAATTATCACAATGTCATCCCTCAGAGATGTTGGCAGAGCAAACTGCCGTCGAAATTCTTCGAAAAAAGCTGGTATAGTCCCTCGAGCACCTTTGAGCAAGCCGAATACCTCAACGTGAATTAAGGCATACTTCAGCTTGAAATAGTTGACTATAGGCTCATAGATCGACTTCTTCTCAAGGTGGACCTCGGCTGACTGATGACATTCTACTTCAAAACGTATCGTGGGGTCCACAATGATGCCCTGTTTAGTGTCAGCATTGTACGCTAAAATATCTACTCGTCTCGTTGACCCATTTTCAGCTAGACAGGAGTTTTTTCTTCTACTATCCAGCCCTTATTTCTTAATGCGGCAGCAATTTTTTACAAGATGATGTCTAGAGTTCCTCAAGAGCAATCTCTGTTCACAGAATCCCAAGACGTGTGCTAAAGTTTCAATCTCCGGGCAGCCATGTCTGCACCGGGTACCGTCGAGAGATCTGCCGGGAACGGAACGAACAGCTGCTAAATTTTCTGTCATTTTCAGGCTATATATCCATTCACTAGTCGAAAGTCCTTTCTTGTTTGCAATCCAACTGTTGGCGGCTGTTACTTCGCTATACATCTCAACACCTTTTCCCCGTCCTGAAAGGGTCTTCCATGAGTCATATTCACGACCTCGCAATTCTTCTCGAAAATTTCGAATTGTAGCTTTAGTAAAGTCTTCGGGAAAAGAAAGGCAGAGGGAATCACTTTAAAACAGCATGCTGACATTCTACCGAATCCCGTACAAGTTTCAATGATACGAGCTCTATAGCGCGAAGTCGCTTATGGAAGACGAACTAACGGTTAAGGCAGAAATCGAGAAGTTAAGCTTCTAACGATTATTGCCTTGCAATCACAAGTCAGCATTATAAGGACTTGAATAAGTGGCCATACAACCATCATTTCTCATGACCGTCCTTGGCATCGTCACATTCCATTCAAATGCGCGTATTTGTGTATTCATTCCACACGATGAGAGGCATTGAGCTGTTTAATTGTTGCGGCGGTGACAAAAGAGGTGTGACTCTGTGAGCGTGAGAATTTATGTGGCGCCATATTGTGTCAGCATTCACGAAATAATAATAATAATGAAGAAATATGGACACATAACCTTCTTACACATTGATATAAATTAAATTATACAACACGATTTGAACCGTCCATAATTCTAAAAAATAAAGTTATCACAGCCAGATACATCATCATTGCACTGATTGTATCTGAAGCCTGATTAATAAATGCATTGCCCATTCACATATTGCAATATTTCAACACGACACAGCCTATTCGATGAAGTTACGAATGAAGTTTGCTATAGTAATTGCAATAACAGTAAATCAAACTTTTTTCAAATGTTACTAATAAGAGGGTTACTATCACAAAGATTTTGATTTCCATATATTCTATTTTTAATCTTCCTAGGAGGAATATTAGTATTATTTATCTATGTAACAAGACTAGCCTCAAATGAAATATTTTATATATCAATAAAAATATTAGTAAGCATAATCATTATTATATTAATATTATCACTAATTATTAATATAGATTTAATAATTAACTGTATAATAGTGTCATTTGTGTATTTTATTCATTCAGTCATAGTTTTCTGCCCAAGGGCAGGTCCTTCACTGCAAACACTGTATTCTACCATTTTTCCTATTTTTCGCTTTTCTCTTAGTCTCCGATACATAAATCTTGATGTTGCCTATCATCTGCGGATAGAGAAGACGACCTCCAGATAGAAAGGGTAGCTGCGAATATATTGAATAAGCAGTCGCGGACAGCCGATAAGGGGTGGTCCTACAGCTTGGGCGAAGGGCTAACAACCTATCACCATAAAAAAAGCTTGTTGCGAAACCCCAACATAAGCCTCGGAATGGGTATTACTGGTTGTTCTGTATGGTTGTGAAATTTGAACTCTCACTTTGAGAGAGGAAGAGAGATTAAGAATATTCAAAAATAAGGTGCTTACGAAAATATTTGCTGGGTAACTTTCGGTGCTGGACCCCGGACTCATTTCATCGGCATTATCACCTTCATCTCATTCAGACGCTAAATAACCTGAGATGTTGATAAAGCGTCGTAAAATAACGTACTAAAAAAAACGAAAATATTTGGGGCTAAGAGGGATGAAGTTACAGGAGAATGGAGAACGTTACACAACACAGAACTGCACGCATTCTATTCTTTACATAACACAATTGGGAACATCAAATCCAGACGTTTGAGATGGGCAGGACATGTAGCACGTATGGGTGAATCTAGATATGCATATAGAGCGTTTGTTGGAAGACCTGAGGGGAAGAGAACTTTGGGGAGGCCAAGGCGTAGGAATTAATCTTGCTCAGGATAGGGACCGATGGCAGGCTTATGTGAGGGCGGCGACAATGAACCTCCGGGTTCCTTAAAAGCCATTTGTAAGTAAGTAAATTGTAAGTTGTCTATTATCTGATATCTTCTTCTGGCCCGAACTCTTCTCTCGTTCACCATTCCTTCCAGTTCATCCTTCAGTAAGCAGTTTCTTCTCAGCGAGTGACCCAATCAATTTATTTTTCTCTTCCTGAACAGTTTCAGCATTATTCTTTCTTCACTCACTCTTTCTAGCATAGCTTCAGTTCTTATTTTTTCTATCCATTTCACACGTTCCATTTTTCTCCATATTCACATTTCAAATGCTTCTAGGGGTTTTCTGCGACACTCGACTCAAAACGCTTCACTGGTCTCTTCCTTAGTTCTTTTTCCAGAGATCAGCGAGAAATGCTTGCTTTTCTAAAAGCTTCCTTTTCCATTCCTATCTTCTTTTTTACTTTTTGGCACCAGCTCAAGTTACTAGTTACAGTGCACTCCAAAATATTTTAAGCTGTCCATTTGTTCGAATTCGTATGTTTACCTTATTAATTTTTCTTCCGATAACCATAGTCTTCGTCTTGTTTGCATTTTCTTCATCCCATATTTCTCACAATGCCATTTAATTCCAGTAGCATGACCCTTAGTATCATCTCCTCTTATACTAACAATGTCATATCACCAACAAATCTTATTCACTTTATTATTTTTCCTCTTACTATCACTCTTCCTACGTTTTGAGAATAGTTCTTCACTAAATTCTCCAAGTGGATGTTGAACAGGGTAGGTGATAAAGCGCATCCTTGTCTGTTTTGCTCTCCCTATTCCACTTCATTCTGACGTTCCTTCTCCTATTTTGACTTCAACTGTTAGTTTAAATTTATAATCGTGTGTTGAAGTCCTACGTGGGATACGAACGTTTGTCCCTTATCAATCTTATCTCCTAAACTGGATGCTTTAACCACTATGGCTTGGTACGATCAGATTATTATTATTATTATCATTATTATTATTATTATTATTATTATTATTATTATTATTATTATTATTATTATTGAGAAGTTTTTGTCATCTAGCCTGCTGTCAAAAAATCTCAAAGTTAGAATCTATAAAACAGTTATATTACCGGTTATTCTGTATGGTTGTGAAATTTGGACTCTCACTTTGAGAGAGGAACAGAGATTAATGGTATTTGAGAATAAGGTTCTTAGGAAAATATTTGGGGCTAAAAGGGATGAAGTTACAGGAGAATGGAGAAAGTTACACAACGCAGAACTGCATGCATTTTATTATTCACCTGACATAATTAGGAACATTAAATCCAGACGTTTGAGATGGGCAGGGCATGTAGCACGTATGGGCGAATCCAGAAATGCATATAGAGTGTTAGTTGGGAAGCCGGATGGAAAAAGACCTTTGGGGAGGCCGAGACGTAGATGGGAGGATAATATTAAAATGGATTTGAAGGAGATGGGATATGATGATAGAGACTGGATTAATCTTGCCCAGGATAGGGACCGATGGCGGGCTTATGTGAGGGCGGCAATGAACCTGCGGGTTCCTTAAAAGCCATTTTTAAGTAAGTAAATTATTATTATTATTATTGTTATTATTATTATTATTATTATTATTATTATTATTATTATTATTATTATTAAATGTGTTATGTACGCAAATCCTATCTACAGTGACATCAAAAACTTTTTCCTTACATTTTTATCACAGTCTAGTATATACAGTCACGAAGCTCAATATGTAATAAATATGCATCCATAGATAGTTGCTAACCACTAGGATCGCTAATATCGCCTCATTGCAGACAATGCGAAATAGTACCTGCACAGTCTATTGTTCCTAGCAACGTCAACAACTCAAGCTTCGTGACTGTATATTATACTGGACTGTGTTTGTATTGTACCTTGTTTTTTTACTATTCAATACAGGCTTTGCTTAAAGCTAAGTTTTAGTTGCCATGGCAATATTTTATACTGCATAGGTGCAATCAGGACATGGTTAAAATGCAATGAAAAGGTTTTTGATGTCACTTTATTTGTTTTCGTTCGCAGTGTCATCGCAGTCTTATACATGGATTGACAACTGGCAACACCTACCAATTACAGTAATGCACACACAGACAGATGAGGCGTGAAGACTTGAGATTCAGGCGGCCTTGGTCTGCCTATCCCACTATAATAACACGAAACTACTATTGCATGAGGCTATTGCTCTTGGAGAGTTGGGTATGGCATGGCACAACCTTGCTCCTTGCTGACTGATCATATATGGAACAGACTCGGGTTATATAGGTCACCCGTGATGTAGAAGTTAAATCTCTCTATTTTCTTTTTATTACGTCATCCTTTAAAACCCAGCGACATAAGCGGGAGATAATGCGGGACGAATACAATCTACCATTTATGAACTCGTTCTTTTCTTTCTTTGTTCCCTTGTCACCTCTTCAATTTACCTTTTTTATTTTTCTTCTTTGTTTAAATTCTCTGTCTTTCTTGAGGAAAGTAAGTAGTGTAGATGAGCAAAAATCACATTTTCGGTTTTGGTCCTCAAAATTTTCTAAATTTTCTGTAAATTAAAAATATATGTGACCTTATATTATTAAGATTATTTTGGACCTAAAATGTCTTTGTAATAAGTGACATAACATTTTTTTTAATCCTTCCCACTTGTCTTTGTCTTTTCGTTTCGACGTTTTTTTTCTACTCGTATATCACTTTCTTTCATTTACACACCTCTCTCATCTTTATTTTTCCATTCGATTCCTTTTTTTCTTTTCTTATATTTCTCTATTGGTAGATTTTTTCTTAAAAATTAATTTTGGTCCTACATATATAGGACCAAAAATTAATCTTTACGTAGATTCTTTGAGCAACAGTGCATATTACTGTGGAATCCCGGCCACCAAGTCACTCAACTGAGTGCGCTTCTTTTATAGGCCTAATGGCAGTTGACTTAATATAAAAATGTCAACATACATGTCGAACTTGGAGTCAGGCAACAAAGGGAAAAACACTGGAGGAGGGGAAATTCGATCCGGTGCTGTGGATTGAATTTCGGTGTAGCTCAATGGTCAGAGCGCTTGGTACGTAGAACCAAGGACCTGGGTTCGATCCTCGAACACAGGCTAGAGAATGCCCTCGCACGTAGGTAGCTTGGAATAGTGTGCATGCACTTACAAGTAAACCTTCACCTGAGGTAAAAAACAATGAAAGTGAGACTTATATTTATGGTATCAGCATAATAAAATATGAGTAATCCTAAAATTTCGTAACTCGACTGCAATTATTAAATGCGATACACAGCGCAGAAAACGAGGCTTCAAGCAGGAAGAAAACACATCTTCAACTAGCGATTAATGCATAAGAAGGAAAACGATGATGTGGTCAACATGTTACTTAACTCATCGTATTCCAGAATCTGATTTGTTTTTATCCAGAAACATTATGTCGCACAACAGTGATAGCTAATGCAAAATGTTGGAAACACAAATTGTCAGTACAACACCCTCACTTTATACACGCTGATTTTGCACATATCGTACATATTCCTTGTACATTTCGGATACAGTACTCTGTAGTGTTTTGAAAACGTTGTCCACTTCTGGATCCCAATTCAGCTATCACCCAACCATACCCATGCGCCTGTTGCAATCGTGAAGAAGGAAACTTCTGGTAAACAAGCGACTGTAGTTTCAGTAGGCCTATACTGTTGCGTTGTTGTAATGTATCAGATGAATCATCAAAATCTACATTATGAGAAATGTGTCAAATCATATGCTTATACATTCGAAAAAAGTACCTGTCCAAAGATTGCAACTCATAAGTCGTATTTGGTGGTATGATTTTAACTACTCGTTTTTCGAGACCATAGTCCCCTTCTTCTAACAGTTGCTTAATTGTATTTTCGTCGCAGTAGACACCATACGAGTCCAAAGCAGAAGATTGCAAGTTGGAGAATTAGGAAGGAATATTTCTCGTAAAAATTGTATCCATATTTTTTTGGCCATTTTTCCCGATATCAAGGAATATTTCTCGTAAGAATTGTATCCATATTTTTTTGGCCATTTTTCCCGACGAAGTCCATTTTACTACCAGGTTGTCACTCCGGAAAATGCGTTCCGCAACTCTTTGACTTATACCTTTCGGTTCTTGGAAAATAAGTAGTAACTTTGGCATCAGTTTTCCAGCTTTAGAAACCACCGGCGTTATAGTGTAGGAATGTGTAGTTTCCCCCTTGGATTGCACGACACCATACACTTTACTGGTTCCTTGACGTTCTAATGTTCTGCCGAAAGGCATGTCCTTATGGAACCCACATTCGTCTGTATTAAACACTTGATCATCATTGTACATGTCCAAACTGTCCAAAATCATATCACCAAATACGACTTATGAGTTGCAATCTTTTGACAGTTGACTTTCGTGTGTTAACCACGTGAATTTATGCTTCATACTGCTCCATGACCTATGGTTAAACTTTTTCTTTTTGTTTGTCGGTACACCTGGCAGAATCCAATACTATTACCTTACATTTTTCTTCAGAGTCAATGACTCGGGATGTTTTGGGAGGGGATGGAGCGTATTGAGAACTGGAACTTTGTGAAGTACTTAATTCCTCTTCTGACGTAGTATTTGGTTTTTCAGTCTCCCATTCTCGTACATGAAGCATGACATTGTCATCATTTCATGGTTCATTTTCATCAGTGTCCAGAGTATGACTTTCTTCAATTGCTTCCGATTCATAACTCTTTAATAAGTCATATATATATATCATCAACAATTTCAAGTTCCTTCCGCGACATTTCACTGTCTCCTTATAACCCTCTTCATTTAGTTTATCCAGAATTTTAATCACTATATTCACTGGGTTCATCTTTTTCAGCTCACTGCACATAACATTACACAATAAACTGCAAGGTACAAACTAGCTGACAGCGCGTCTACAGCAGTACTGTCTTCGCTCTCGCATCTAGCATTGCTGCGTGGTATAGTTGTTTGCAATCTAAGTAGCCCATGTCAACTTGATCTTGATTGGTCGCGATCTCTGGTGTTCATTGCGTTCGAGTTGTAAAATTTACGTATTTTGCATTGCTTTTAATACTTAATCGAATGGTAATAAAGGTAAGTCTTTGTTTTTTTACCCCACCTGAAGGTTTACTTGTTAGCCTCCCGCGAGCCGCCCCTGTACTCCCCTACAGTCTATAGAATCCTTTTACCTTTCCGTGTAGACATCACCGCGATCCCTCAACCTCAGGTTCCACGAAGTACCATGAGCCCAGGGGAGGGCCCACGGTACACGGCACTACCACCAGCAACTAATGACCACATGCCAAAGGATCCAAGTTTGGTGGCGATCCGCAACCGAGTCTACATCAGAACGACCCAGAAACATAGGAAAGAAACGGGGATGATGAAAGAGGGAAGTGTAATTATGGTGGCGAAATGAATCCGAGATCCAACGCCACCGAAAATTACTCTGGCCTGCTCGATGCACGGTCATACATGCTAACCGTTACTCCACTTTACACATGCAATTCTTTTAGGTTCACAGTCATATAAATGTGATACAAGACCATGAAATGCCCAACAAACGGCTGGGCAGGTGTGTTAACTTGTGCGCACCTGTGCATTTCTGACAACAACAATCTTAATATGAAAGTTAAATTACTCAAATTGCAGGTTATGTAGAACCATAAATTACTCGCTAAGGACTCCGCTATAGATAGGGTGTGAAAGTACGCTTATGTTTGCATCTGAGAATAGTAACAGGCTAGCAGACATAATCTATGTTGTTGGAGTGCTACCTCCTATTAAGGTATGATTCTAATTGCGCAAGTTTATTTATAACGACTCGCACTTATCTTAAGATGGCATGAAAAGGTAACAGCAAGACCATCTGCAGGCAAAACGACATAATAATAATAATAATAATAATAATAATAATAATAATAATAATAATAACAATAATAACAACAACAACAATAATAATAATAATAATAATAATAATAACTAGAAAAATTATAGAGAGAGGCAACCTTAACAGCATGAGTAGATGCTCTATATTCATGGTGGGACCCTCAACGAAAGCCTTTTAGTTACCATACGGGCAGATGGATACTAAATTCTTGGGTTCAAATCTAACCTAAGTGGATTGACTTTAAAGACCTTTTTCGGGAGGAAAGTAAAACTGGGAAGCCCGTGTCGTAGATTTACGAGAAGTAAAAGAACGTTGTTCCAACAACAACAATAATAATAATAATAATAATAATAATAATAATAATAATAATAATAATAATAATAATACGTAACTCAGAAATGTTTAATATCTTATGTCTTCATTCATGACACTGCAAACACCTAAAAAGCTAGTACTATAATAATAATAATAATAATAATAATAATAATAATAATAATAATAATAATAATAATAGTAATAATAATACGTAACTCAGAAATGTTTAATGTCTTATGCCTTCATTCATGACACTGCAAACACCTAAAAAGCTAGTACTACAATAATAATTTTAATAATAATAATAATAATAATAATAATAATAATAATAATAATAATAATAATAATAATACGTAACTCAGAAATGTTTAATGTCTTATGTCTTCATTCATGACACTGCAAACACCTAAAAAGTTAATACTACAATAATAACTTTAATAATAATAATAATAATAATAATAATAATAATAATAATAATACGTAACTCAGAAATGTTTAATGTCTTATGTCTTCATTCATGACAGTGCAAACACCTAAAAAGTTAGTACTACAATAATAATGTTAATAATAATAATAATAGGCCTAATAATAATAATAATAATAATAATAATAATAATAATATGTTGCTGTTGTTTAGTCAACTGTCCGAAGACAGGTCTGAACCTCACAAGTGATACCAAGAAGGCACCACTAATGAGACAACTAGGCCAGGAGATAATGGGGTAGGGTGGCCAGTTCCTTTCTCCCTCCATTTCATACATGCCGATTAGCTACATATTACATACACTAATAAGACTTCAGATGTATACAAACAATTGTTCTTCCTCTGACACATATCGTCAAGTGATATGTACTGCCTGATAGGCCAGTTATTGGTATTAATAATGTATCATTAGATTTTAATTAATTATTAATTGATGCTATGATAACTGTCTCCAATCAATCAGAAAGAGATCCTCCAATGTCTCGACTCTCACTATAAAGGAATTCTATATAGAAAGTCTGATCGTGCACCTTCTATGTAGTAGGCCTACCTACTGTGTCATTTTAGTGCTACACAACAGCCTGCAGGCATGATTGATACAGATGGGCATCCTCCCTCCGGCCGGGAAACAAGCGACATACGCTTCGGCAATAAAACACTTCTTGATAGCACCACAGTCTAGTATATACAGTCGCGAAGCTCAATACGTAGTAAATATGCAAACATTAGATAGTTGCTCACCACTAGGATCGCTAATATCGCCTCATTACAGGCAATGCAAAATAGTACCGTCACAGTCTAATGTTTCTAGCACCCTCAAAACTCAAGCTTCGTGACTGTATATAGTAGACTGTGATAGCACTTCGAAAGAAAAATCGGCATATTGCTAAGCCAATGCGCTTTAAGTTCAGATGAATAATGTTTTGCATTCCTTCGTGAGAAAAATAAGTTGGCAAAATTCTAAGAATCAGTTGTGGAGTACCGTCATGTGGAGAGTATGATACACGTCAGAACAGCGGATATTTATCTACGACCCTTATTTGAAGTCTGAGTCATCGGGAACGACAAGAAGAACATTTCATAACAAATTTCCCCGAGCAGGACCAGGGAACGCAGAGTGGAAGTGATATTGGCGTGCGCCCAGCCTAACTGTGCACATTGAAGAGGGTAAAAGAATACATTAAAATAAAAAAGCTGTTGCATGTATACGTTTTGTAATTACGTGCATGATTAATTAGAAAATTAGGCTGAAATTCTGAATAGTTTGGCAACACCGCATCGCCGGCTCACCTGCGAATACATACAGGGACATCATTTTACTTTTACTAACATTTTTAATATTAACTTGCCTATACCTCAGGATCAACGCCGTTTGCTACCACCTTCCACGACTGGAGTTCGATGATACTGGCGTAATATACAAACAAATCACTTTACTAGGTATAGGAGGGAAGAAAAGTAGTTCATCCATTTCCGTAAACTAGGAAATATTGCGCTTTTGAGTTTGATCATTTCCATTAGGTTTTTTTTAATCAAAATACAGTACAGTATTAACAATGAGTGTTTTTATTCACGAACTGAGCTGTCCATGCGGACGTAGTCATTATGCAGTGTATATTATATTGTCTACAGCACATTAGCGTACAATATAGAGAATGAAGTTAAATTAAAAAATAATCATAATATGAATATTTAAACACATTTTTGAAAATGGTGGCCGTTCATTTCGATACAGCCTTCAGTTCTAATGTGCATATTATCGCACTATAGACTATTGTACCTAATCCCAATTACCAGTTTCGTTCTTCGTACTAGTAACTCATGTTGAAATAATTCTGTACCTACTCTATAAAAGAGTAGGCCTACTTTACGTACTGTAAATTCAATCTTCACTTCTCCCCGATCCGAAAAGATAAAATTACTCAGACATAGCCTACCATCTACTGTCCGTCCAAGTGGTTATGTGGTATGGTCGTAGAAAAGGAGGAAATGACGTGACAATTAATTACTTAACGAGGCCCTTTTATTTAAGTTATTTTAAACAGTTGTATAATATTACGTAGACGTCCAATTCCTAACAGAAATTAATGTTCTCAGAAAAGAGCTAAGACAGCCCAGCCGCTAGCTGGCGAATAAAAGCTGGTGGGGGAAACCGGATACGACGTAGGCAAATGGACGACAGTACCTGTGCGAAAATGATTCAATATTGAAAGCTCTTTCGTCACTGGAAAACGCGAACATATTTTTGGAACGTACTGTTTACTTTGACCGTAAGGCTACTATGACTGTATATGCGGTCTTGGATCTGTGTTGGAGAACGGTTGAACTTCATTAGTAGTAGGGGTGGGAGTGAAGTACATTCAAAAACTCAGGTACAATAAAAATTGAAGTAAAAATAAAATGATATCCCTTACAAGAACTCAGGTCTGAATAGCAGCATTCCGTCCCTTAGTCACAATGTTGGTAGTTCTGAATAACTATGTTCTGCAGGAGGTAAGTTTTGCAATCATTCAATTGAATTTCTTGTTTGTGTTGGAAATAAAATTTGTCGATTAGTTACAGCAGGGTTGCTAGATTTCTTAATGAAAGAAAATAACGATATGTATTAATTGTACTGTTTAATTTAAAAAAAAATCGTTAATTTTATTTAGAATATGCAAAGAAATAAAAATATACAGTACCTTACCACTTTATCTAACAATAAGAATAAAATCAGTATCGTACTGTTAATAAAATACTGTTTACATTTACGGAAAAATTACCTTTTTTTCTGAGAAAAGTATTCATTTGAAATTAATATGGTATTATCCGTGGAATAAGCTGTTGAAATTCGCACAGTTATATTATTCCCAGCTTGTAGGCTATAATGCGACAGAAAATAGAGCAAAAATAAACTCTTCTATTTTAGAGAACAAAACGGAAACAATATTAATTAGTCAAGTGGATTCTATTTATGCATATGTCACTTTTAATTATTAAGTTTATGTACTTTTGTGAACCATTTATTAATAAATAATCCTAATTAGTCAAGTAGATTCAGTAATTTGTATCGACCTCAAAGAACAGGATACGCCTTTCGTCTTTTGTTCACCTCAAGACTACATAATATTATCCTCCTATGAAATACTGTGAAATCATTCATCACGAGAATGGGGAAAGCCCAAACTCAACTTCTTCTGAATACAGAAAGTACCATATCTTGCTGTAATAGAAGAGAGATTATATGAAATTATAAATCTTCTCCCGATGTGAAATGAAGGCCCAACTTGTATACTTCGGAGGAAATTAAAAACAATATTATGAACGAAGTATTTACGTAAAGTACTAGTTACACTAACATGCATAGGCTATAGAGAATATTTCCAACATCTACTACTAACTGGATATGTGATTTTTCTACAGAGAATTATACCGCCATCTTTCGCAAGGCGTAATAAAAGTCATTACTGATAAGCAGCTTGCGTACAAACTATCGGATAGCTTAGAATGACACTACATATCATTCCACCAACTCATTGCAGAGGCTTTATCTCGGTGTACTCCCGTTTCCCTCTACCATTCCAAAGATGGGATACCACCTTTCATTTAAAAGGTTGTTACGAAGTATTATCACAGTCTAGTATATACAGTCGCGGAGCTCAATACGTAGTAACTATGCAAACATTAGATAGTTGCTCACCACTAGGATCGCTAATATCGCCTCATTACAGGCAATGCAAAATAGTACCGTCACAGTCTATTGTTTCTAGCACCCTCAAAACTCAAGCTTCGTGACTATATATAGTAGACTGTGGTATTATCATATCCTCTGTTTTTATTGTACAATCTTAGTTTGAAAACTGGAAAATTTCCTAAAAAATGGAAAATAAGCAGCGTATGTCCAGTTTATAAATCAGGCAACAACACCAAAGTTCAAAATTACAGACCTATTTCGATAAATTCTGCACTTGCTAAAGTTTTTTAACAAATATTGTACACTAGAATTTTTTTACTGTTGTACTGTCTATTGTAATTGGGGCTTTGCCCTGTTATAGACATAAGTAAATAAATAAATAAAAATTACCAAGGAGAAATAACAATACGGAATTGACAATTAATTGATAGTGTATTCGACAATATTTTTACCTAATACCAATTAGGCCTATATTATTATTAATGTTCAACATTTTTTCTTAAAAAGTTAAGTTTGTTACAGTTTCGGTGATAGTTTCTTGTAATGACTGTCATCGTGGGTGTGTGCTTATTCAATTATCAGTGACTGCGATGTAACTATTGGAAATCGATAACATTTTAATAAAGAAAACTGCCCAAAATAAAAAAGCAATGAACGGGAACAGAATGATAAATTGAGTTGTAGTAGCGCCAGTGAAACTATAGGTATCCTACAAACAAAAATCTGCTCCGACTCCTAGCGGCGCACATGTTATACCCCCTCTTATCCCCCTTCAGTAGGCGTGAGAGCATGCTGGGAACGGGAGCATACGTCATCTGCGCAAGACAGTCATGCCCGCAGGTTTCTGCGCACTGAGGTTTCCTTGTTGGATGCCTACAATAACTCTTGTACTGTACATCATCGCTGCAAGCATCAATAAGGGTGAGCAAAGAGCTGTAATTTTCAACCACCTTGGTTTAAGCAATTTCTATGGGTAATATATGAAAAATCAGACGATGATAGGCCTATACTCCGTAGGGATTTTTTCAAAGAAACAGCAATTAAAGTTTTCTCCAGGTCTTTTGTGCAGAGTCCTGCCACTCTCCCCTCCCCGCAATATTTAAAAAAGCCGGCGTTTATGGGAAAATGATAGCTTTATCCATTAGAAAAACGACAAAGCCAATTGTTTGATCAAAGCATCTGATTGTTCATTACGTCAGTATGTCCAGAAACCCACACAAGCTGGAACCTCAGTCTATAGCTTTAAATGACACGTTAATATTATTCTAATGTACTGACAACAAAAATAGTAAAGTGAGTTTAGTTTGGCCTATGCTGCTGTACGTGTCTGCAGGTGAATCAATTCTGAGAGAGGCGGGGACGTTACAGAAGTTTGAACTTTCACTAGACCGTCTAAATATATTCCGCGTGTTGAAAACAATCGAGGCGTCCTATTTCCGTGTCTGATCTTGTTTGCAACCTGCTCGTCCACCTGTTCTAAACAACATTTTATACATAACAACCTCGCTGCCGTATGATTCACCTGTACGTGAATGTTTGAAACGTAAGAGAGAAATGGTCACATAAGACAAGCATTTAATTGTTTTGCAAGTACGATCCAGAATTACTCTGCTTTAATTGTGCCTTCTGCATGTGTGCATTTCGCTGAACGTAATTTCATCACGACCTGACTGGAAATTGAACTTGGGCTCCCTGAACAGAAGACTAGCGCGCTAGCGCTTGGACCACAGACACGGCTAAAGAATCTTGGGGAAAATTGTCAGCTGTGAGATAGACTAAATTCCTCATTGTTGGCTACAATGAATCCCTTCTAATATTTAATGGAAGATATTCCAAATAATGACATAAGAGAGGTCACTTCCACCTGAAAAAATATCTGCAATTGGCTACAATCATTGTTATGACTGAGGTAGGGAATGGAATGTTTCAACTGATTAGTTTTGTTTTTGTCATTAAGCATCTTGTAACATTCAAGTGTGCAGTTGTATTGTTTGAAATACTGACTGGGGTTGTCACTTAAGGGCTGCTAAATGTCGTTTCATTTCATTTCATTTTTATTTGTCCATAAAAGTGTTAAAACCATAGGACTTCTCAAAGAGAAAGAGAGAAAACAATAATTAAAACAGAAAACAATAATTAAAATAGATAAAAAATACAATAAATTAGGACCAATGTAAACCCACACGTATTTCATCTAAATTGTAGGGACAGAGGTTTGTTAAAATTCTTTTGCCTATTAAAATATCTTACATCATTCGTATTTTTAATTTCATGAGGCAAACCATTATATATTTTTAAGCCATAGGCCATATACGTTTTGTTGAAACTTGTCAATCGATGTGCTGGAATATTGAAATTTTCCTTAAAAAGCGTGTTATAATAATGAAAATCACTATTTCGATAAAAATGGTTCTTATCAGAATGTATTAATTCCATACGCTTAAAAATATATAAAGCATAAACTGTTAAAATATTAAAACTCTTAAAATATTCCCTACATGATGTACGATATCAACACCTGCCATGCATCTCACAACATGCTTCTGAGCAATAAAAACATCATTCATCTTCGAACTTTACATCTCACATTAAGTCAGGACATCCCTCACATACCCCAAAGAGAAAAGGCTTATGGTGTCAAGTCTGGTGACCGGGGAGGCCAACTGCAATAGGCCAGATCAGATGCGATAGCACGTCCAAACCAACGATGTAGTAGATGGTCAATTCGGAAATATCTGCGAAACTGTTTTCTACAATTGTTATTTCATTTGTTTTACAAGCTGTAGAACGCAAAATATTTATGTTATGATGTTATCATTTTTCAAAAGCAGAAATAATACGTTCTTTGAAACTCAGAACTTGAAACTTTGACAGTCTGACTATCACTCATTAATATTTAATAACAATTACATGAAACTGTCACCTTTTCGAAACACTGTGTACTAAGAGGACATAGCACTACTTTGGAACAGGAAGGAGAAATTCAGCTCACAAATTAATGTTGAAGTGCAGGAGGAATTACATACCTTCCATAATATACCTCAATAAAAGCTCTTCTACGAGAAACTTACACTTCGTCCTATCTCAAATAGCTGTGTACTAGCTGTCACCTAGTATGTTCTAACAAAAATTTCGCCATCATTCTGAATCACCCTGTATAGCAATTATAAACTAATGTTGAAATCGTATTTTCCATCATTCTAGAGAGAGAATCGAGCGATTTATTGACGAAAACAAGGCACTGATGAAGAGGATGTATGGAGAGTTCACTATGACCACGGAGTATGGACCACCATCCAGAGAAACGTACGACCAGCCTGGCAAAAGGAATGCAAAACGTGAAGCTACGGGAGAAGGAGGCGACAGCGGAGGAGGTCAAGACGAAAAGAAAAAGACAACCATGCCTCCAGGGGTGCCAGACATCCATACTCCCCCGGGGCCGGATCCAGCGACCGAACCGGGGGAATCTTATTTCTCTAAACTGAGACATACGAGGCAATCTTTCCGGAATAACCAATCAAGTGAGAGTGGCCGGTAAGTTGATGTTTTACTACGTAATAAATAATAACAACTATACTTCGTCCCATAATGTCTGACAGGGACGTAAACAGTTCCGGCAGAAAGAGCGCTTTACCTTCTCCCAACTTTAAGACAAGCGTGGGATGAGACCTCTGGCATTGGTAGAATAGGTATTAAACTTTTCACTCTCTTTCCCCCGGCACTGTTTACATCTCCTTTCAGACATTATGGAACGAAGTATAGATAAATCTCAGGAAGAATGACCTACTGTAAGTAGTCCAAATTGGATCTCAAGTGAAGTAGAGTAAGTGTTTTCTTTGGATTCATTCTTGGACAGTCATTTATTTTTCAGTCATTTGTTATTACTAGGCCTCGGATTTCTATGACCTAAAAAATTGTGGGAATATGCGTACACTTATGTCCTAAAAATACCAAAATATGACATAAAAACTTGGAAATATAACGCAAAAGAAATTAAATATTGTCCAGACATTACACAGTAAACTTTTTATTGCCATTCTACAAAATAAAATTGCTTTTTTGTGAATAAGAACAAATAAAATAAATATTTATATTATATTGTATATCGACTTTTCTGAATACTATTACAATGCTTTCTAAGATGTTCGGAAAAAACCTACTAATTAAACGATCACCAAATGTGTTGCGCTATAGTGTTTTTACATTATTGTGTATGTCAGGTGGAGCGCTGTCGTGCATGAAAACAATGTTTTCGATTTCATGATTCTGTAACGCTGGTATTCCGAAGTCTTGCAACATTTGAAAATATCGCTGCCCGGTTACCGTCACTGTTTTTGTTGGTCCATTTTCAATTTCTTCAGAGAAATACGGTCCTATTATGAAATGTGACGTAAAACCACACCAGACAGTAATCTTGATATCATATAAAGGTAAAACCATTGTAAAAATTTTAAGTGGATTTTTTTTTCAATTTTTCAACATTATTTCACCAATAGAGTCTCCTTAATGGTATTAGTACGTGTATTAATAAATACAGTAATTATTAACAGCGCTAGCAGTAGCAGTATTGGTTATTATAGTAATAAGGTTATTCTTTTGTTTTTAGTGTGGACGCTTGTGAATCGAAGGTGGAAATAGTTACACCGTACTGGGCTTCAAATAGTGCCGGAAAAATTCGAGCAATTGTCAATACACAGCATTTTGAGCAGGCCATTCACCAAGAAGTGTGTTCGTAAGTATCACAAAATAAGCATAGACATGTATCATTTACTTATTTATCTATCTGTCTGTGAATATTACTTTCCCTGGAAAGAAAATCATCAACATTTATTTCAAGAGATTTAACATTTGATCTTACAGTCAGAAGCAAGTCATCAGGAAGTGATTTAAAACTAAAAGTCATAAGTTCGTTTTTTTTTTCATTTTAAAAATAATCGCTGTAAATTATTCTGTACCTTGTTCATTATATTATCAACGTCCTGTTTTAAAATATCTATATTACTCTCAATTGATAGAAACGAAGTATCATCACTATACATTAAAGTATTACTAAGATATCACGAGGTAAATAATTGACTGCTATTAGGAACAACAAAGGTCCCAGAATAGATCCTCGTGGAACACCAATGATTACTTCTTGTACAGAAGAATCTTCCCCAGTAACATACACAACTTGTTCTCGATTACACAAATACGATTTAATTTTTTTATAATTGTGTACTTTGAATTTCATAAAACTGTAATTTATTAAGTATTATAGCACAGTTTATTTAGTCACATGCTCTGTTTAGATCACAAAAAGTTTCCCCGGCGAACCGAACAACAGTGTATTTTGGGAGAAAAAATAAACATTAAAAATAAGTAAATTTTGGACATTTACATGAAAATGTATCTTCAAACCCCAGAGTTAGTATATATGCACAATGAATAATAACTAAAAAGATCAAGGTTTTATGTCTCCTAGTTGCTAAGAAAAAAGAACATGAAATCTGCTAATTTAGCATTTCTTGTATAAGTCGTCGAGACCCCTTGAAAAGTTATTTATCTCGCGAACCGGATTGTAGGGTAAAAGTGCCTAATTCCGTGATACTCCTAATCCCGTGATAAAATTTCAATTGACTGCCATAAAGTTGTGGTCTCTGCCTTTAAAGTTTTTGAAATACATAACAGATGCCAGGAGATGTCTTCTTTTCAATTCTATTGACTACCCGCCTTTTGAATAGAAGCAGTCGACTGCAGAAGTTTTGTTCAGTGAAAGGTGGTTGACCAGTAAGTTTTTCTTTCTCTTGTGACCACTTCTGAAGAAACATTTTATATTTGAAGTAAGAATTAATATAACATTATAAAAACGATATATTACTGTAGATTACAGTTAGCTGAATCAATGTGTATGATTATTTAAACATTAAGGGTGCTATTCATAGACATTTCGCAGCACGCGCTACGAGCGTACTAAGCTAGCCCCGGCTATCCACTGGTTACTTGTACAGAATTCAAATCATATCCTATCGCTAACACTGGTTTATGAATACGAAAAACGCTGATCATCCACCGGAAACCCGCGCTAAAAAGTCTATGAATACGAGACAATAACTATGCTACTGGAGCTTTCCCATTTTCGAATTTATTTTCATATTTCTCCTTCCTGGCTCACTCGACCAGTAATGCCAACGCTAAATTGTGAAAATTAATGTCTATGAAAGAAAATAGTTCGTGGAAATAATAATAGAAATAAGTTATAGAAAACATCAATTATAATTATAATAAAATAATAGGGCATATATTTAACTTAATTACTGCTGTTGTTAGGAATACAAATAATGAGAAATAATTGTGTTATAATTCAATTTATTCAAATTTAATTTTGTATTGAATTTAACTTTCAGTTTATTTTGTTTATAATATATTAATATGTAATATGTACTCCTGTAGTTACACAAGTATTTTCTATGTCACTTAGTCCCTTTTTCTATGTTGTAATTTCTTGCTTAATCCATATTAAAACAATATACCATGATTTTAATGTGTTTTTCCAAATACGCGTTTGTTTTCTGAGCAGTTAATGAGGATTATTTTAGTATCACGGAATTAGGAAACCACTATAACGGAATTTGGATCCCTGTCACGCATTTAGGAGCCACTGTATAACAATGAAAAATCATATATTATATACCAAACTTGTGAAACTGTTGACACTGAATGTTGTAAAAACTGTAGCTAAAGGTCCAAATAACGTCATTTATGTGTTATTTGAACATTTTTATTACAATTTTGGCATAAATGTAGACTTTATTAAATATGTCACGGAATTAGGCAACTTTACCCTACACATCGGAAGGTCATATTTGGCCTGCGGGCAGTAGTTTTCCACCCGCTGTTTTATAGTATAAAAATTGTGGTCAAATATTGTCGTTTTAAATATTAATTAAAATATTTTTTTTCGGTTTCTATTTTAAATTTTTAACTTTTTCTTTCAGGAGCAAAGTGCAGACGAAAAGATGTTCAGGGGACTGCGGATGTGAGCAGAAATATAAATGGCACCGCCTGCTGGCATACGATCCCGACAACGACTGCAAGGGCATTTTCATGGATTGGTTCCTGTTCCCGTCCTGTTGTGTATGTCGCTGTGCGCCGGCGTTTGGAAATAAATGACCTCTGAACAATGCTCCATGATATTACAAATATTACCTTGAATGGTAAAGAACAGTATTTGTACATGCGATAATCTGTCACACCCCATTTTTAACTATTACCACAATGTTAACAGATAATAATAGGGCCTATGAGAACCATCCAAATTAAAATTGATTTAGTACCTAATGATCCACAAGTATTCAACAAATGTGACGTTACCAAAACACGTATTTTTTTATTTTATATTCAACTTTCATCTTGAAGCTTACAATTCAAATTATAGCGATAACTGAACACCGTTATCAAAATTAAGTAAATAAAACCTATGCTTGATTTTAGTTTACCTGGATTATTTCAGAATCTTCTTCTCTTAATTTTATTAAATAATATAAATTCAAATTGTGAATGTTAAAATATGCAAAACTTTTATTGTGTTCAGCTTAACAAAAAATAGTCTGAAATAATTTGTGACAGATAATTTTAACGTGTGCATGACGAGTGAATAATTTTCACAGGAATGAATAAAATATTTTCTGAGCACTTACAGTCTTGCGTGTTCAAAAACTTTGTTACCTTAATTGAAATTGTCAATTTTTTTACACACGTGTGCAGTTTTTATGAACTGAACATTTCAGTTTACAGTATGGTGTTGTGTTACTTTTAGAATCATCTTATATCCTTTAGTTTGTGCAATTATTGTAATAGAACTTTAAAAAGATACAGTTTTACCATATTACATGACATACATAAAAATAAATGTTTTCTTATACACATAATTTGAAACCACTCTTTAATTACACTATGATATCGAAAAACAAAAAATGTTTTCGCGTGTGACTTTATACTTAGTTTTAGAATTTTCATTGACTTCCATTTATATCAGCAGAAGGGGATGACGAACACAGTTCATCCTCGTTCTTCAAAGTTCGTATTGTTAACATAAGGAATCGAAATTGGAAAAATGAAAACAGATCGAAAGGAAAATCTAAAAATAATATTTAGCGTTATTGCAAAGTAAGATTATAACTCAAATTTCTCTTGAAAACTCGTGTTGAGGGGATGAAAATACTTTACAATATTTAAGTACAGTGAAACCATTGTATATCTATGTTAAATTATTTTTGTGACTTATCAGATAATTACGTCTAATAAAGTTAATTAAGCGGAGAAAATTACATTAATCTCATGGAAGCCAAATAAATATCTCTGCAGAAATTATTACACTGTAAATATTTGTTGATAAAACGTATTTCCTCAAGTTATAATAAAAATGAATTTTTAAATTACAAAAGCTTGTTGACCTTACATTTATTTATAATAATGTTTGTTCGCAAATTTCCAGTTAATATTAATGATAAATACTAACTCCTTAATACACATAATCATTTAAGCAGTTTATGTGAAATAGTAAAAGTATTATTCATTCAGACTCATTATAAATTAAATATCATTTTATGTAATACATTATTGTTTTTTTATTTTGAAATTTTTCCATCTTCTTCCTTTAAATTTTCTGGAAAATATTTAAGAGTTCTATACGGACGTAAAATTGAAAGAGGAAGTGTTACAAATATGGAATATCATTTTTTTTGGAACCTACATGTTTTGAATACTGAACGTAAAGTATCGTCCAGTTTATTGCTGAATGTATGGTACTCCGGACTTAAAAGTTTGTAAGATGATAAGTAAAATGTTTGAAAAAAATTATTTCCTAAAAATCTAGCATATTTCCTTCATAAAAATGTAGGTACAAATATGGAATACTATTAACAAGTTATAAGATTAACAAAATTGCAAAGTCAAAATGCCTCTACTAAGAAAAGCACAGAACATGCATTCAGCATCTTCATCAGAAGGTGTTTTCCTAATAGGAATAGAACAGTCTAGTATATACTGTCGCGAAGCTTGAGTTGATGAGGGTACTAGGAACAATAGATAGTGCCAGTACTGTTTCACTTGTATGTGATGAGGCGATAGTAGCGATCATAGAGGTTAGCAATTATCTATGGACGCATATTTCCTACGTATTGAGTTTCGCGACTGTATATACTAGAGTGTGGTAATACTGAATCCAGATGAATCGTCTCTCACATCTTTTCTGGAACTTGTTTTATGGCTTCTTGCATTGCCTTTTCATTCCACTGTTTTCTAAGTTTGTTGGAAGGTGAAACAAAAATTCAGGGCATGAAGGTGGAATACTAATAATACTAGCATTTTATATTTGTGACACACTGATGTAAGTCATAACCTCAAACATATCATAATTTAAAAACAAACTCAATTAAACATATATTGCTATAGACGTAGATTGTTTATTTTTAAGAATGTATAGGCTATCTTTAATATTTCTAAAATTGAAGGAAAACAATGTATATTCAAGAAAAGAACTTACCGCCAAAATTTTCATTTTCCTCGAAAACGCAATAATGTTGAACGTTTCAACAGTTCAGTTTCTAACTCAGCTTCTAACTGCAAACTAATATATTCCCGCGAACGATAATATCAGTGCGTAGTAATTTGGAAGACTTCCGCTATAATACAACACGTCTCAGGTCGTATATCACACTGTTTTATATTTGTACCTCTATTTCATATTTGTAACACTTCCTTTATTATTTCAAGTTAACAGTATACGTTTATTTAAAAAGACTAAAATCATCACTGAAATTTGAAATCACTGCTAAAAACTTTTCTCATAATAGACATAATATATCATACTGTTGGGATTCAAACCACAGTCTTTAAATACTTATGCATCAATGTAGAAACAAATAGTTTTGTGTCTCCCAGATATACCAAAGCAATATCACTTGACACCTTCAAATGACTTCAAAAATTGTGTAATTAAAAAACAGAAATAGTGTTAAAAAAACGAAATGAATTTATAGTTTCACTTTCATAAGATTTTCAACGACACATATTGTCAGAAAGAAAACAGTAGCGACCAATTTAAATATAATCATTTCGAAGTACAACTTTTTCCTGAATATCTAGCCAAATTTTGAAATGTGTTTCATTGACTTCGAAAATAAAACAATTATAAAATCTAAATGTGAATCAAAGAATACTGAAGAAAATCTTTTTAAACATTCACTTTCTAAAAGAAATTTAGCTATACTGAATTTCTTCCCTTAAATTCTATACAGGGTGATACAAAAGGTAAGGTCAACCGGTGAGGAGATGATTCAGGGCAACTTTTGGAGCAAGAAAGTCTTTTGTCAGTTTTATTTATTTGCAACCGTTTCAGGGTTACGACAGGTCAAATATTTACTCATAATATTTACACAGGTGACTTACTTACAATAATTACTAATTTACACTACTTTATTGGAGCAGCTGCTCTAACTTTCCTCCGTTTGCACGCAAAACATGCCTGGGCGCGTTCTCTTACTGCGCTGTGCACAAGATCTAACAGCCTGTTTCATAGTCTGAAGTCTGTTAATTCGCTGGAGCAAATGATCTCTGTCTGTAATCTCCGTAGCGTACACCTTTTCTTTCATAAACCCCATACAAATAAATCCAGAGGCGTTAAGTCAGGAGACCGTGCTGGCCAATCACAACATTTCACGGCATTGTCATTCCATTAATGGTAGCAATCATGCTTTGTAAAAATAAAACCTAGATCAAAACAACTGACGGTAAATTACTATTTATTGTAAATATCATAAGATGTGAATTAACTGCTTGACCTGTTGTAACTCAGAAACGGTTGCAAATAAATAAAACTGACAAAGGACTTTCCTGCTCTAAATGTCGCCCTGAATCACCTCCTCACTGGTTGACCTTACTCTGTATATCTTTGATTAGATTCTGATTCTGAGTTGAAAGAAGAAAAACTTTATTTTTATTTCCTCCTACTTCAATTCTTTATAACCTTTACCTCAAAAAGCTTGCATATGCATGAATGGCTTAATCTACATCCCATCTGTAGGAAATCGCCATCACTAAAAATAATTTTACAATTCTCGTGATAACTTGATAGTCCACATAGTATTGTTAGATATTATTTTCCTGTCTACAAAGAATACTTTGATCCTTTGAAGAACAATATCATGAATAGAACACACTTCTTCAAGCAATCATCAACGCATCGCAACACTTAGCTTGTTTCTCAGTTAAAGAAGCACCTACTGTATTACTTATAGCAATGATAACAAATCATGAACACTTTCTTGAACATATTCCAGTATCTATTGTCGCAAGAATTTTTATAATTTGGTTTTGTTAAAGTACAATCAGAAGTGGAAAACGCAGGTTTCACTGTATGTTTACATATTTCATTTACACAACAAAATGCCTTCAATTTTCTTAAATATTATGCTCAAAAGCATTGTACGAAAGATTATAACGAATTCTACAAAACATTTATGATTTAGACCTACATAATTTCATAGTGGAAACTTATTGTGGCAGCCAAAGTATGTGGAATTGCATTAAAATAATTCCGATATTACATTGTACAATTTATATGTGCAATAAAAGCAATGAACACTGTATATTTTTTAAATAAATATATGTAAAAATTGTCACTTTTATAATAAATGTATGCAATGTCATGTTTATGAAAATATGAATATTATAGTAAGAGATACTCAACGCAGAACTGCACGCATTGTATTCTTCACCTGACATAATTAGGAACATTAAATCCAGACGTTTGAGATGGGCAGGGCATGTAGTACGTATGGGTGAATCCAGAAATGCATGTAAAGTGTTAGTTGGGAGGCCGGAAGGAAAAATACCTTTGGGGAGGCCGAGATGTAGATGGTAAGATAATATAAAAATGGATTCGAGGAGGTGGGATATGATGATAGAGACTGGATTAATCTTACACAGGATAGGGACCGATGGCGAGCTTATGTGAGGGCAGCAATGAACTTGCGGGTTCCTTAAAAGCCATTTGTAAGTAAGTAAGTATAGTAAGACTTTATATTTAAATACTAGCCTTAGCGCTCCTGAACACGAGACGTAAAACTTCACGCACTATTGCGTTCTTCCTTTTCAACACAAGTATACTTTACGAGCATAGTGTATTATACGAGGTGAGTTTGATAAGTTCGTGGCCTGACACTTGTATGGCACTGATGACGTGTCAACAATGCCGCCATTGTTAGCTGCCATTTTATATTAGTTCAAGACGAAAAGTAATAATTTTTTGTTCACAACATTTTGTGTAGTTTAATTTTGAAATTAGTACGCCGAACAGATTGGTAAAAATGGGAAATACCGAGCTTCGTGCTATCATTAAATATTTCGTAAATAGAGAATGAGTCCAATAGAAATTAAATCAGAGATGGATGCTACCTAGGTACATTGTAGGAATCCTCTCCAGAGTTTTCGACTGTGACAAACTGGACGGCACTATTTAAATATGGTCGAGAGAGTGGAAGACGACCCCGCAGTGGAGTCCAATTATAGCAACAAGTGAAGAAATCGTAGAAAAAATCTACAATATGGTATTCAATTACTGTCGACTGAAAGTTCGGAAAATTACCGAGGTTATGAGTATCTCAACTGAACGGGTGAACCACATCTTAGTCAATGTCTTGGGCATGTCTCCGCAAGGTGTTTCGCGTTTGTTAACACCGGAATAGAAGCACGTCCAATGTCAAATTTCGAGCGATTGTCTGGCTCGATTCGGGAAAAGTATGCCCGACTTTTTTAGGCGGTTTGTGACCACTGATGAAAGCTGGATCCACTAAAACATGCCAGAGAGAAAACAGCAGTCGAGACAATGGAAACATGGTGATTCTCCGTCTCCAAAGAAAGCTAAACCTGTTCAATCCGCTAGGAAAGTCATGGCGACCGTGTTCTGGGATACTAAAGGGATAACCATGATTGACTATCTAGCAAATGGAAGAACAATAACCGGATAATATTATTCAAATCTTTTGCGGCAACTGAAAATGAAAATTCGCGAGAAAAGGCCGTGTATGGCCAAGAAGAAAGTGTTGTTTCATCACGACAATGCACTTGCTCACACGTTTGCAATCGCGGTTGATAAATTACACGAACTACGGTTCTAATTATTGCCGCACACTCTCCTCTCGACACTCATCACATCTCACACCCTATTTCTTCTTTCTTTTCCCAAAGCTCAAAACTCATTTAGCAAGAAAGAAATTTTCGTCAAATGAAGAGGTTATCGCAGCAATAGAAGGCTTTTCTGCAGACCTGAGGAATCTGCGTACATGGAGGACATAGCAGTATTGCAGCACCGGTGGACCAAGCGTGTTAATCTCAGAGGGGATTGTATTGACAAATAAATATTGTTTCACAAAAATCCTAGTTTAATTTCTATGTCAAGCTATGAACTTCTCAAACAACCGCCATAGTACCACAGTCTAGCATATACAGTTGCGAAGCTTGAGTTATGAGGGTGCTAGGAACAATAGACTGTGCCGGTACTATTTCGCATTGTCTGTAATGAGGCGATATTAGCGATCCTAGTGGTTAGCAACTAACTATGGATGCATATTTACTACGTATTGAGCTTCGTGACTGTATATACTAGACTGTGGTAGTACCTTCAGAATCACTCATTATTATGCAGTATGGAGACAAGGACGAATGCAAAAAGGAAAGATAATATTTTATTCCAGTGAAAAATGTATTCTCCAATCCCAGAGGTAACTATATCCAATACGACCATATATTCATTTTTCCACATTATACTTAGAAAATACAGTGATGACGCTGGTCTTTTCACTTTGGGGTAGAACTTACTCAAGGCTGAAAATGCTTAGTGGCATCCTGATAGCCCTCGTAATGCCAACAAAACTATGACAAGCTTATTAGAATGACCGTCAGATATTCTTCAATTAATTATTTTACAAAATGTCTCATTCTTTCTTATGTTCTAAAAATTACTCGATTGTGTCCACTTGTTAATGAATTTAAGGAGGCCACAAAAGATGACTGAAGGAGTGGAAAAGAAATTTTCCCATACGCTACCGGTAACACTTCTTTCTTGTAGCCAACACACTACTGAAACTGCTTTAAAAGTAGATTATAACTGATTACTTTTCATATTAAATATCAGTTCTGATTAGAATAGATTGATTTTTTTCCCTTTAAGCTTTACTTAGATAGGGAAAAAATTAACCCTTCGAAGCAAAATCTGAAAGAGTATTATAACAAATTCAAACATGAACACTTTCTGTTAAAGAATTACCTATTAATTCAGAATCATCTTCCTCCCGGATATGTTAGGGGTTCCATTTGCAGAGAATGCCTCTCGTACGGTATTTACTTACGCAATGCTGCTCATTTCTCTTAATTAGTTTGAATGCTACAACAGCTTAACATGAAATAACTGTATAATGTTGTAAATATAATGATTAATGAATATATACTTTTTTCAATGACTTCAAGATTTGTTAATGATCGACAAATTGTAATTAGTGCAAATCATTGCGACAAGAAAAACAGTAATATTTACAAAACAATCTTACGTCGATCAGCTGATATCAAGCATTGCTTCCAAGCACTTCAAGTAAGCTTACAATATACCCATGCGGTGGCTGAGTAGGCAAGCCTTCAGCCTGTCACGCAGGCGAGCTGGGTTTGAGTCCCAATCGGGCCTGGAATTTTCTGTTCAAAAATATATAGTGACACTTGTGGCGGACAAGGTCGCAGTTGGGAGTTTTCTTGGGGTTCTCCCGTTTCCTCATACTAGCATCTACCGTACGATTATTTAGTCCTGATAGTCGCCGATAATGTGCGTCTGGGTCAGGCGAGTCCATTAAGTTACGCCAAGGGATGTTCAGGTTAGTCTGTCAGAGCGATCGGATGTCACGCATGCGGTATAGCGTTGTGTTTCCAGTAGGCTACAGTTAAGCTGTACTGCATTCCTTTACCGACCGCTCGCCCTTATCTCTACTTTGGTACTCTCCCCATTACTCCTGTTACTTCCCCTCTTACGCGTCGCTGAGCTGTCAGGACTAAATAATCGGTCTGTACATTCTGTTAACAGCTCTCCATTTCGTCATCATTCCCTAGCATTCCCCGATCGTCGGCTGGCGACGTGTGGTGGGTGCTGGCCTAGGGACGAGTGGGGTTGCTTTCACGAAACCTGGTGTGCAGCGAACCGTAGTGTAGTCAACCGGTGTGGTTTGGGAATTGCGCCTAGCTTGAGGGTTAACGCAATAAATCTTGAAAGGTCCCAGTGCTGTGTCGTAGTGCCTTCCTTCTGAAATTAGCCTAAATTCAATTGAATTCAAGCTTACACTGGCAAGTCAGTAGAGACAATTGAATGAAATGAAATTTTCAGGAGACGACACTACGACCCAGCACTGCGACCTTTCACGATCTATAGAGCTAACCTTCAAGCTAGGCGCATTCCCAAACCCACACCGGGTGACTACACTAAGATTCGCTGCGTACTCAAATTTCGAGCAGACTAACACACTCGCGCCTAGGCAGTTCCCTCCATGCGTCGCCAGCCGGCGTTCGGGGAATGCTATGGAATGATGGCGGAATGGAGAAATGTTTATGAAATTATGTAGATGCCTAATATGAGGAAATGGAATAACCCCGAGAAAAACCCCGACTGCGACCATGTCCACCACAATTGTCACTATGGATTTTTCAGGGACACGAACCCGGACACCTGAGTGACAGGCTGAAGATCTGAACAATCAGCCACCGCAGGGGGCTGGAGATCATAAGCGCCAATTTGGGGGGGGGGAGATAGATGGCATAAGCGCCCTTGGAAGGAACAGCAGACGTATTACATATGCGCCAATTACTGTATAACAAAAGCACCAACACCAGAAATATAACTTAACAAAATGCCTATGACTCGATTTCGTCTGATTTCTAATTGTACTCAATATGATGCACGCACATACACACACACACACACACACACACTACCGGCCAAAAGTATTCGATCACCTATCACAACTATGGATTTGTGGATAAAACAGGGATTTCGTTTTGAATATTCTATCATATCATAATGCTAGAGAAAGAAAATATTTATTTTGTTGGTCTATTTAGTTTTTCCGGTGTGTTTGTGTACATTGAAATAAAATATATAATTGTTTTCATAGCTGATCGAAAACTTTTTGACTGGTAGTATATATACATACACACATGTCCTGTGTAAGTAGATTAATTATCCGGTGGAAGGGGACTAAATAGTAGCCATTTGAGAGATAAATTAGGAAGGCAGTTAAATATACCTATAATTCTTAAGGCCAGACTCCATCAGACTGACACAGGCCGGCAACACTACCAGAAAAAAAATAATAGGCTATTTGGTAATGAACTTTCTCCATTGCTAGTGATAAAATATAATTTTTCACGACGTTTCGAAGAATGGTTCTATCGTCGTCATCAAGTGAGAAGGAAGCCTACTCGTCGGGATACATCAATCCACCATTGCTCTCCTAGTTATTCAGATCTATAGGCTGGGTGTTAACCTCTGCACCAAAAAGAAACTGGTAATAGATTATGTGGAGAGATTTGAAAAACCTAAATAAGTTTTTTCTCTTACATTCATCGTTTTAGAAGAAATCTTTATGTTTCCATGAAGCATTTGGCAACATCATGGCTGCTGCAATACCTCTAAGCAATAGCGGCCTGTATTCCTTACCTTCCCCTCCTCCTCTGCTATACTCAGTCGGTAACGCGCGACGTGTGCTGCGTTGCAAGATTTATTTCAACGATTTTCGCTATTATTCAATTTAAATTCATGGCTAAAAGGTTTGTTGTTTAGTCAACTGTCCGAAGACAGGTCTGAACCTCACAAGTGATACCAAGTAGGCACCACTTATGAGGCAACTAGGCCAGGAGATAATGGGGTAGGATGGCCAGTTCCTTTCCCTCTCCGTTGCACACATCGCCGACTAGCTACATATTATAGTCAGACTTCAGATGTATACAAACAATTGTTCTTCCTCTGACACATATCAAGTGAGATGTACTGCCTGATAATAGATTTACATATTAGCCAAAATGTCAATCAGAGGATAATTAAACGGTTTAATTTACAAATATATATATTCAAGACATTAACTGTTCAGATTAGTTTTTACCTATCTGCCTGTATAGCAATCAGCCATTTCTCTAGGGCCATTACCGCAATAGAGCGCTGCAAACATTGGGAAAAGACTATTTTTCCCTGTTTAACGGTGCTTCATCGAAGGCAAAGAATAATAAAGGTTTTGTTATATTTAACATGTAGAATCACCTCTTAAGTTTTAGTGGAGAGGTTGTATATTAAGTACAGGACTGCTTGAATATTCAAGGTCCAGATAACAAGACACTGCGCATGCTCAGAGACCTAGAGCACAGATACACAAGCTATCGCTAAAGGAAATAACTGAAATAATTATTATGGTTTATTTAACGACACTCGCAACTGTCGAAGTTATATCAACGTCGCCAGTGTGCCGGAATTATGTCCCGCATGGGTTCTTTTACATGCCAGTAAATCTACTGACATGAGGCTGTTGCATTGAAGTACACTTAAATATGCCATCGACCTAGGCCGGGATCGCACCCGTAACCTCGGGCACAGAAGGCCAGCATTATACCGACTGCGCCACCCAGGCCGACACGCTAACGGAGTTATTGAAATTCGTTCTGTTTCAAGTGTTTTTGTTACCCGTTCTGAAACGCATTAGAAAAGTTGCGAAGAAAATGGATTTGCTGTAAGTAGATGAATACCGTCGGCTAAACATGAAAATTTTGAACTTCACGAAAATCAAACTTCACAGGAGGAACAATATTTCATGGTTATATTTATTTGAACATACTTGGATAAAGCTAACTTTTACATTTCTATCTAATCTTTTGTTTAAAAAAATTATTCAATAGTTTTCAAACTTTGTTTCTGATGATAACATACAAATTTTCATTCTTATGCTTGACATACGCATTTTTCACTTGCACTCAATCTTGTTGTCACATTACGTTTAAATGTAATATTGTTGCTTTTCAGCATTTCAATGCAAATGAGCAACAATAAAACAATATTATGTGAAGACGGAACACGGCGCCGTTTTGAATCACGAAGTGATTTACTTACGCTTATCATATTACTATGATGTACCGAAGTACACCAAATTACCTTTCGTCTCGTTTCTCCTACCTACACTCTAACCACGACGTAAATACCAGATCACTTATCTGTGGCACGTTAAGTATACCTCTTCATAGAACATCTTGTTATCCATCATCTTTTACAGTATCCACCTCGCGTCAATGGAATTCCTTGCCACAAAGTATTAGGGGCTGCAAGACAATAAACACCTTTAAAAACAGCTTAAAAGATAACCTTATTAGCATTTCACTCCAATCATACTGATTTAAATTATCACTGACTACATTGTTACTTCATTCTTTAGACATCATCCTGATAGTGCTGTATTTTCAAAATTGTCTCATAATAATCTCTTTCTATTATCTAATATTATTTGAAATACTGTATATTAACATTCTATGTATTTTAGCTTAATTCTGCTACACAGTTTATTTCAATGTTTAATTAATAGTTCATAGTATTTTGTTGTTTAATTCGTAAATACCTTTTGTATACATGTAACTCTCACCTAAATCAAATTGTTGAATTCTTTGTAAGTTCATGCATATGTATATACACTTTTTGCTAGTTGAGTGGAAGAGAAGGCCTTACGGCCTTAACTCTGCCAGCTAAAATAAATCATTATTATTATTATTATTATTATTATTATTATTATTATTAGTATTATTATTATTATTATTATTATTAAGTACATATGATATTTCTGTGCAGAAATTGTGCATTACCATATGGTGAAGAATGGGTAGAACGAAGAAATATTCTCTCTGTCACCGGGATTCGAACCCGGGTTTTCAGTTCGGACCCTGGCCACTTAGTCACTCCTAATGAGTGCACCTCTGTACATAGTGTTGGACATTGTGCCACTGTCACATATTCTGTGACACAGTACATGAGGGTAGGCCACAAAAGGGGAACAGAGAGGTAGAACTTAAACTGAGACGGGTTCAATCCGGCATCGGAATTTGAATCCGGTGTGGCTTAGTGGATAAAGCGTCACCACGTAGAGCTGAAAACCCGGGTTCGAATCCCACTGCCGGAGATAATTTTTCTCCTTCTACCCATTCTTCACCATATGAGCCGTTGAGAGCTCAAAAATGAGTAATGAGGGTTAAAGTAAACATTCTGTAAAATACAGCACTAAGTAGCAATTAATATTCAATTTGTTTAAACTATTAGTAGTCAGTGGATAGCACGAAGGACATATTAATTGCTACTTTGCGCTGTATTTTACAGAATTTTTACTTTAAAACTCATTACCCAATTTTGACTTACACCACTTCTGCTCTGAACGGCTCATATTATGATAATGCAGAATTCCTGCACGGAAATATATGTACTTCGATACATAATAATAATAATAATAATAATAATAATAATAATAATAATAATAATAATAATAATAATAATAATAATAATAAATAGGTGAAAAAGGTACGCTACAATGCGCATGTAAAACTGAAGATGAATTAGTTTTATATTATTTGGTTGAATCAACAATACTCAACATATATTTACAGATACAGGAAGACAGTAATAATAATAATAATAATAATAATAATAATAATAATAATAATAATAATAATAATAAATAGGTGAAAAAGGTACGCTACAATGCGCATGTAAAACTGAAGATGAATTAGTTTTATATTATTTGGTTGAATCAACAATACTCAACATATATTTACAGATACAGGAAGACAGTGCCTTAGTTTATATGCAGTATATTTTAATATCAAGAATGACAACCATTCATTTAATGTAATTGAGACACAGAAGTTGGGAAATAGCATCCATTATCTATAAAATACTGCACGAAGGATTTAAAAAGCCATGGTGAGTCCTTTAAATGTCCCAAATGTCATTGTTATTTAAGTATTGTTACGTATCTCTAGAACTGAAACCGCTCTTAGCGGCGGAATTGGCGTTACGCGGGACCACAGAAGTTGGGAAATGGCATGAATAAAATTATCTATAAAATACTGTACGAAGTATTTAATAAGCAACGGCGAGTGCTTTAAATGTCAATGTCATGTAAGTGTTCTGCTATGGATCTTTACAACTGAACGCAGCTCCTGACGGCGGAATTGGCGTTACGCGGGAACCACTTGTGAGCAGTATTTCAAGCGCTGCCACCTTGTATGATTACGTAAGCAGTGGCATCAACACACTCATTTTTACCCTCCAAGACCTCCAGTTTCCAGAGCTCAGTCCAGGTTCTTTGTCAGTGTCGCCAATACAAGTTCAGGGAAAACCGTTATCCAAAAATGCAATTCTTCTAAATTCCTATACCATCAATGTAAAGAAATGTTTCTTAACCACTGTGAGAAGTTAAAAAAAACGCTAAACCGTACAGTATTAACAATATAAAATATATCATTGGCTCAACTGCAGAATATGTTCCCATATACTGCAGTTTCTCCGTATCATTTTTCTCCAAAAAAAGTATATTAAAAAATCCGCTAGAATTAGCGAGAAACAATACTAAAGTGGCAATACTGTACTTTTCGTATATCAAACTGAGTGATTTCTGAATGCAATATGCTGCAGAGGTATATTTGTTTCTTGTATGGGATATTTATATTCTTCAACCTACGCACCATATGTTGTCTACACTGAGAAATGGTTGTGGAAGAATCAACATGGCAGTTGTGTAGGGTTTGTTTGCGCGTTAATGTGCATACGTTGATATGAGCTTAATATTGTGAAATATTGTAGCTGAAATATTCGAAGGTCAGTAATATTAGGACACATCTTCGTAGGTTTCCGGTGATTTATAAATATATGTACGCCATAATGGGTTTTGTATGTTAAGAGCACGAAACATGCGTCATGAAGCAATACATCAAGTGGTTGGAAGCAGGTGTCGTAAATTTTTTGATATGATGATTGTAATCATTGTCATTCATTTATTAATATTTATTTATGCTTAATCTGAATATATTCACAATATATGGTACATCGAATTATACCTCACTGACAATTATCTTAAAATACTAAAAAGAAAAGATATGTCTGTGTTTGTCGAATGCGCATCATCATGCTTACGAAAAGGCACTTTTCAGTGCCAATAATTTGTTTTGTATGCACAAGGTTGGAATTTTGGAGTAAGAGGAAAAAGAAGGTATCCATAGTCTGAAATTTATCCCACTTCAGGCATTGGGAGCGGTGCAGCCACTACCGTGCTTATGCATGAAGCATGACGTGTGTTATTACGAATACTGACATTACCTAATATTTTAATATCGTTTTGTAAAGTATCTTTCCGTTTTATTTCGATTATTAATTACTGTAAATATAATTTATATAACCCTAACACTAGTGCTTTTATGCCGTACTTTCATATTCATTTTTATAGAAGGCAAAGTTAAAAAAAAAATCCCAACATTTGTATACATTACTGACAAATGTGTGAACAATTTATTGTAACAATAGCTTGGAATACATTTTTTACTATTATTACAATAATTAACATGTAGATTCGTTGATTTAGACTATTTTGAAAACATCTTACCGACTGAGGTGAAGTGAGATTGTATATTTTGTATAAGTAGATAATATATGTAAATTATACTTATAAAATACTGTATTGCACGGCTGCTGCGTGCAAAATGGTATTTACAGTTTATATACACAACATTGTGCAATTAAAGTTTATTTCTCTGAAATTACTAAATTAAATGTACTAAATTGTATATGAAAACAAGACCAAGAAATTTTGCGGCGTAACTGGAATGTTACCTTTATAATTGTAACAAAACCTGGGCCAATCTTCGATCTCCCCTCACACCACACACGGGATTGACGTCTGATTTGCATTTCGTTATGGGTTAGACGGGATAGCTAAATGACCTGAGACCAAGGTATGTGACAAGATTAGTGAGTTAGTTGAGTTATCTTGAGGAATGTGAAGCCAAAGAATGTGAATTCTATTATATTTAAGTGCATTTCTCTCCCGTGTGTAGTGTGGGGAAAATACCGAAGTTTCACCCATAACCTGTATACAGGCCTACCATAGTCAGTCCTAGTTGACAAAAAAAAAAGTTAAACCTGTTGCCAAAAGTGAACCACCCATTTAGGCCTAATACCTGTAATTATCATGACCATTTTTAAGGTTCGTTAAATAAATAGCCTAAGTTATCGAAATACCGTTCTCGGAATTTCTGTATAGTTGCGTTACTGTGTTAAGGTACAAATGTATTTACATTCTTGGCCTCTAGTCGAGTCATACATATCATAAACAAAAAGAAAAAAATTAGCGCCGACGCCAATTTCACACCGAAAATAAGGGGTCGAAAGTTGCTGTGAAAATGGAGGCTGGTGCGGGAATTTATGACAGATTAGGTTGGTTAAGCTTTTCGTATGCCTCGCATATGCGAATCTGTGTCAGGTCAAGTTAGGTTAGGTTTTGAATTGAATTTAAATGGGGAGGGCTATGACAGCCCTAACACTGCAACCTGAAAGATCTATTGCGCTTCCTCGTCATAATATCCTATCAGTCTAATAGTTTGATGTTCTTGATGAACTGAATCAAACTACGGAATGGGACAGTTAATAGCTCATCAAGCTTTGGAAAGTGTTTTCCAAAGGTGAGAGCTCTAGGTTAAGTTAGTTTAGGCTTTTGGTATGCCTTGCATATATGAATCAGTGACAAGTATGTTAATTCAGGATTTTTGTATGCCTTGCATATAATTAGGCTACAATTGTCTAGGAATGTGCCCATTCTTGCTGTCTGTTTTTCTTTGGTAACGCTATTGTAAAGATTTATCCTGTACTTTAAAATGAAGGTAATTCTGGAGGACGACCACTCCATAACATTACCAGGTTAGCTTAGCTTGGGTTAGGGTTAGTTAAGAATAGGTTAGTTTAGTTTAGTTTAGGCTGTGATAGGTTATATTAGGTTACAGTCAAAATTATGTGTTTCCGAAATTTTTTTCTATTACCTTTCGAAAAAGCGAGCATAAAACCGTCCTTTGTGAAGAAAAAAAAAAAGTTCGAAAATCGTGGAGTAATCATCCTCCAGAATTACCAAAATGAATAAGATCCATGCGAAATACCAGTAAGCTTACATTATATCTGATGTTTTAACTGAACATTTGGTCATTGTTAATTTTTGTAGTGCTAGAGAATATCAAATTGGACTTTAGATCGAAAAGGTAACTAGGAATTTGTTTGGATATTCCAAGCAAGGACTCTGAGAGTGCCAAAGTCAAATTTGTGAATTACAGCAACACCTTCTTAGGGGTTACTGGTAAGATGTTACACTTAAGGGGAACAACTAATCTTATTACTTTTTATTGTTCGGACATTCTATTTTCTCTCATTTTGTATATGTGGGATTTATATATTCCATTTCTGAATCTGTTCCCAATTTATTTGAAATGGCTTCATTCTGGTAATTTTTTTCTGTCTCAGAAAAAATGTCATACTACTGATAAGAGCTGTGTCCGAGCTGTTTTTTTTTTCTAGTGTCCTATTTAAAAATTATGCCACGTATAGTTCTGTTTTCTTATGTTTCATATACGTCCCATTCCAAGAATTGAAAGTAAGAGGGCTACACTACTGCCAAGTACATCAATTTCCCATGGATTGACCTTTTTTATCTTAATATTTTCGTATTATCTGCTACCGCCAATTTCATTCCACATCCAGATTGCAATGAATATTGTATGTAGGTTATATCAAAGATCTTCATACTTATATGAGGGTCCCCCCCCCCCCTCGTAACCCTTATTTGTTTTTGAGTGTGGGAATTTTGACATGTTAGACGTTCATATAGCGAAATTCAACTGATATGAGGTCAACATCATGCCAGTCCTCCACTTACAGCATATCTGCCTCATGAGTGACAAAATATCCATGACTGAGATGGGATTCGAACACAACTATGGAAGCATTAAAGCTGCACATCTTAGCCGTTGCAAATGTATGTAGTATTTCAATTAAGTGTACTGTAGGCTATATATAAAACAGTGTTTTTGTATAACAAAATGAATTGAACAGTTTTTCTTTTCATGCAGTGTTAACCCATGTAAGAAACAGAGTATATTGACATGAAAGTTCAAAGGGCATAATTCGACCTGGTTGCACAGTCTACCTGGACTTGGTGATAAAACTTGTTTAGATATGTCAGCCTCCCAAAGTGACTCATCACAATACATTGTACTTGTCATAAAACAATACACAAGTATCGTTCATATTTCATTACAACAGTGGGGTTACCTATTACAGTTAAAAGAAAATTGTACTACGAGTCATTCCATGTAAAACCATCAGATAGCCTGTAGCAGCATAATTTTTTTAATTTGATGGAAATTTGTCTAATAGTAGATCACTACAAGGTAGGAAAAGTGACCAAATATTAGTGTCCTGAGATTTACCATTCTGGAGATATTCTCTGTTAATCAAGGGCAAGTGAGCTCTAATTTTTACTCTTTATTGATTGTTTTATGATGAGAAAAAGTTAATATATCAATAACATTTAAAGATATGTCCTTGAAATTTTCTATGTGATTATACAATAATGTAAAGAAGGTTTTGGTGCCTTGATATTGTTTTCTTTCTCATTTGTTTTTAAAGTTAGACAACATAGGCTAAATAAATTAAATAGAACTGAAATATAACGTATATTTGTAAAGTCATAACTTCTGTTAGGAAATATAAAACATATTGAAAATTTTTGGCAGTGTTTCTTATGATACGAGTATTATTTCTTGTAAATTTTTCTGCGTGTTTCGGTTTTCTTCCAGAGTTATTGAATAATGTTCTGCAATTGACAATATTTCTCTCATTGACAAACAGAAAGCAAGGTATATTTACTGGAATGTTCATAAAGTTGGCCACCTTGAATGTGTATATCATACCTATTGTGAATATTTAGTAAAAATATTCTCTCATAATTTTTTTATCAAACATCTGCTGCTTTAAAGGCACAACTTGAAGAAACACAACATGTCCCTATTGCAGAAGAATTACCGGATGACACTGAAAAGTCTGACATTGTACAGCTTGGAGAGGACTACAGTAATCTAATTGAAAAAAAAAAAAATCAAAGTTAAGGATAGAGTTAATTTCCTTGGTATCAAGGAGTTGGTCAGTATCAAAGGATTCATTCAATGTTCTGCCCAAGGGCAGATTTTTCACTGCAAACTCAGTTTTCTCCAATCTTTCCTATTTTCTGCCTTCCTCTTTTGTCTCCTCATATGATCCATATATCTTAATGTCGTCTGTTATCTGATATCTTCTTCTGCCCCGAACTCTTCTCCTGTTCACCATTCCTTCTAGTGCATCCTTCAGTGGGCAGTTTCTTCTCAGCCAGTGATCCAACCTATTCCTTTTCCTCTTCCTGATCAGTTTCAGCATCATTCTTTCTTCACCCACTCTTTTCAACACTACTTCATTTCTTATTCTGTCTGTCCACTTTACAAATCAAGTAAGACAGTTTTATGAAAATAATGAGTATTCTCGATTATGCTCTGGTAAGGACTATTTGTCTGTAAAAAATCCAGAGACACGCTACAAAGAACATAAAAGTCAGAAGAGGTTATTATTATTATTATTATGTAATTTGCGTGAGTTGTATGTTACATTTTGTGATAAATATGCTATAATATCAATTGGATTTCCTAAATTTGCAGAATTACGACCCAAAGAGTGCATTCTGGCAGGATCAAAAGGAACACGCTCAGTGTGTGTCATTCCTCAAAATCTTGAACTTATGCTCAAAGAAACATAACTGCCATATGATTTTAAATCGAAAACTTTACTTGAAAAAATGATATGCTCAGCAGAACAGGACTGCTGTGTAGGTGAATGTGCAGATTGTCCTGGACCAGAGCCTGAACGAACACTGCTACAGATGCAAGACTGTTTACAAATGGAAGAAAAATATTATATGAACAGTGGGTTACTACTGATTGTTCCACATTAATGAAAGTTTTTACCTCACAGAAAAAGTTTGTCGATAATATTGTCGACAAGGTATGGACTCAGTATCCTCCTCACTGCTTTATTACTAAATATCAAGCTAAATATTTTGAAGATGAACACGAATGCCTGGCAACTGCAGATTTTTCAGAAAACTACTCCTTTATGGCTACCACTAGTCCTAGGATCAAGTGATACTTCGTCTTATGGTGCTTTATTTGCGTAATAATAACAGTCCTTCTGTGCTTTATCAGTGTCTGTCTGTCTCTCTCATAACCCAGCGAGTTTTTATACATATCAAAAGATAATGTGAATTTATGTTAAGCAGTTAAGACAGCACCATTGGAAAGATTGTGTACTTCAGTGTAGAAGCTACTTCACAGTACAAAAGAAGAAAACATTTCGCAAATATATTTTAATCATTTTGGTAATCGAGTTGCATGGAATTTCTTTGCTACAAGTTACAGAAAAAGTCCATGTGATGCCATTGGCAGGACGAAACATCTTGTGGCAAGATAAGCCTTCAGCGACCATACCATAACCAATTATAACTCTGAAGAATTATTTCTATTTATGTCTGGTAAAAAATAAGTGAACACTCATAATTGTCATTACAGGAGTATTTTTAATTGTATTTATTCATAACGAGAATTGAATACTAATGTGTAGTAGTTATTTCCCATCACAAATTATAAAAATAGGTAACAATATGTATTATTTGTTTAGTTGTGAAGCTGTAAATCATTATTTGTAAACAATGATACTTATATGTCACTTGTACAACAGCAGAAAACTACCAATTTGTGTCATATGAGAAAGTTACCGATACTCCTGTAAATCCTGGAAAAACATGTTTAAAATTTAGCAACTACCTCTTTAAATTATGAGTAAACACTCACCAAAATTTCAAAATTTTCTGTTTTTCCCAACCCATGTTCCAATCATTTATATTTAGAAACTTTTTATTGCAACAAAACGCAAATAATTACCGGTAATTATTATAAAGATAAGGTTTCAGTATTTTCACTCTATCTTTTATTAGATATGAGACTGATTAGGGACTTAATTTCTGAAAGTTTCATTTAATTATACACATTATTTTCTGACATAGGCATTTTTAATATTTCTTTTGCAAAATTCCTACATAGCGCAATCCACTTGCAGCCTAGAATATTAAGATGAACGTATTTCTGAAACCGGCAAACACAGAGTAGAAAAACTCTGAATTTATTCATTATTCATACCATACTATACATACTTAAAATATCATCAAAATACAAAAATAAAAGTTTTTTTTTTTATATAAATCTGATGATTTCACATGGAATGACTTATATTTGACTTAAGTACAATAAGAACTACTAAATTGAATTATCGTATGCCTTCAAATATTGGATTCTTCCTTATTCTTGTTAAAATTATTTACTAACCCCAGACATTCATAAGTGAATTCATTATTATAATCATTGTAAATTGAAATCAGTTAAAATGAATACACGCAATGTATGACAATAGAAACAGAATCACTATAGTGAACGGCCTACTGGTATATCCAAAAATCCTACACACGTGACATAACTTAGATGTTAAAGTGTATATAAATAAACTTAAAAAAATATTGGCTAACAATTGACTGTATTATGGTTAAACTATTATCATCACTATCATACACCAGGCACGAAATTAGACCATTTTGATCTCCGCTAAACAAGGTCTAGAAGTCTTTTCTGTGGACATCCTGGTTTTCGTCATCCTTGTGTGTGATACCATAAGAGTACTTTTGGTATGATTAAACTATATAACATCAAAAATAACACTTCAATATGGGAGTGAAATTTAGGTTAAAAAAATTCTCAAATGCTCGAACCTGCATGAATGTGCTCTCTCAAATTATTACTATACTTCACCAGAACTGACTATCAAAGAAATTCTGACATTGTTTTCATTTCTTGAGATTCCTTATATTTACAGCACATGGATAGATGCATATTCATAAAACTGTAATTTCTTTCTTCCGAGGGAAACAGGGGGGGGGGGGTGTGTGCGTGCGCGCGTGTAAAATTGTGCTTCCCTTGCATAGAGTCCATTGAAGTTTCCCCAAAATCCCTTAAATTAGAACACAAGTCCAAATGCTTTTTATAAGCCACCGGCGTGGCTCAGTCGGTTAAGGCACTTGCCTGCCGGTCTGAAGTTGCGTTCGGGCGTGGGTTCGATCCCCGCTTGGGCTGATTATCTGGTTGGGTTTTTTCCGAAGTTTTCCCCAACCGTAATGTGAATGCAAGATAATCTATGGCGAATCCTTGGCCTCATCTCGCTATCACCAATCTCATCTACGCTAAATAACCTAGTAGTTGATACAGCGTCATTAAATAACAAACTAAAATAAAATAAATGCTTTGTATAATGATCAGGAACATCTATCTTCAGATTCTTAGGGACAAACAATAGTCTTATCTTTAAATTGTTTGTTATGGTGATCATGATCTAGACCTACATATGTACACTTCACCAAAGAGAGTTTGACATGTGAACATGAAGTAAATGGAATGTACTCCAAAATATAGCAGCTGAATGCACAGTTAGAGGGTAAAGGAAAATCTAAATTCCATCTGGTCAGGTTTAAATTAAGCTCCTCGTCAATGTAGCAGACAAAGAAAGGTCAGAGGTAAAAATAAGTTTCATTTTAGGTCACACACACTGTAAACGCATACCTGTATACATACAGCATTTTCAGACTTATTATAGTTTTCTTTTTTCATTCGAGGTTTAAATTTTAAAGATTATGATTTTGGCTCTTTTCCTGAATGGTTAATTAACTTAATTTCAATAGAAATTGACAAGGAGAACTTGTCATTAAAATTATTCTTCCTGTAGTTTATTTTGTAAATTCCTGAACAGCTATATTATAACTGTTTTTAAGATTATATAATATGCTGTGCTGTCATTCGTCTCTGGAAGATTGGCGAATTACATTTGCTGTGATTTAGGAATATTTTATGCACACAAAGCTTTTACTTGCTCACTTTAGTGCATAAGAGAAAGTATTGGCATGATCATTCATTATTATACAGATAGCCTATTAGCTCGACAAGACTTGAACATTTTGTTTACTATTTCTAATAATCAGAAACATGATCATTACAATGAAGTGAAGAAAAACGACTAGAAGCATTGAATGGAGAAGAATGGAGTGTGTGAAATGGACAGAGAGATAAGAAATAAAACTGTGTTAGAAGGAGTGGGTGAAGAAAGAATAATGCTGAAACTCATCAGGAAAAGAAAAAGAAATTAACTGGGTCACTGGCTAAGAGAAACTGCCTACCAAAGGATGCATTGGAAGGAATGGTGAATGGGAGAAAAGTTCGGGGCAGAAGAAGATATCAGATGATAGACAACATTAATATATATGGATTGTAAGCGGAGACTACAACGAAGGTGAAAAATAGAAAAGGTTGGAGAATGCTGGGTTTGTCCTTAGGCAGAAAACTTTGAATGAAGGAATTGAATTTTGACATTGAATAAACTCTGCTGTAGTTGAAAGTATCATATGCAATACTGTGTTAACTTACTATTAGATTAATTCAAAAGTTTATAGATATGGATAGAAGACAAATTAATCAGTAAAACATTATCTATAACTCTATACCAATCCCGGGGTAGTTTTTCAATTCCATGTCTGAAGAAATCTGCTGGTTTGGAGTTCAAGTCATCAAGACAAATTTGTAAAGCATTTCCAGTATCAAAGGAGTTCCTCTGAAGATTGTTGGTTAGAGAAGAGAAAGAGGCGCAAGATTGGGAGATTATGGGGAATAATCTCCCAACCAATCTCCTGGATAGCTGCTTTCGTTATGTTAGCAAAATCTAGACGTGCATTATCGTGTTGTAGCAGCACTTGATACAGTCTCCTAGTCGTTTTTCTTCAATTGTGGCCGCAAGGCATCTGAGTTGTTGGCAATAAATGTTAGCAGTTATGTTACGTTTCTGAAAAGTCCTAGTATACGACACCTTCTTTATGTGTAACATCTTCTGGGGATGGACACCAACTTTTGTACTGAATATGTGTGTTGAAACTACAGAACCATTTTCTTGTTGTGCTTTCTCCTATGGCATTCTTCCCGTACATAGGCCTAGCACAAATGTTTCGAGCCGCCTCTTCTGCCTTTGCTCCTCTATTAAACTCAAACAGAAGAATATGTCATGTCAGAAGTGTTTGTTTTATTCCACTTGACAATCTATCTTCTTTAGCCCACAAATAGCACAAACTTTCTTAAAATCCTCAAAATTCAAGGCGTATTTTTACAAGCACAACAGTCCAAATGACAAATAATCTCCTAACAGTGCAGTGTTGTGCAAGAAAATTAAATAGTAAGTTTATAATAATAATAATAATAATAATAATACTAACAATAATAATAATAATAATAATCTGTGGCGCCACAGTCCTTGAAGGGCCCAGACAACCAGCCGGCTGCTGGCCTCACGTTCACATACCGAAGCAGAGGTGGACGATCATCCAACCAGATTGGAGGTATTGTGTGTTAGCACAGTGAGTCCCCCAGCCATTATAGCTGGCTTTTGCAACCGGATTTTGCTACCTATTGTAGCTTCCCAAGTGCATTATGATGCTGGGTGGGCATCGGTCCCATACACTGGCCGAAATTTTATGAGGAAATTTCTTGCTCCATGAGGACTCGACTCAGCATACATTCTGTAATGCGAGTCCAAGGCAGAATGCCTTAGGCCACGGCGTGGGGCAAATACTAAGTTTACATACTACAAAAAAGAGCTGTGACACATGTTTTGAAATAGTATCCTTTATCTGAATATGTAAACTTTGAAAGTAAACTAGAAAACAAGGGCGAGTTGATCACAGAACTGCAGACCAGAACAGAAATCGTATCAAATTAATTAATATGAGTGTGAGAGCTGTTAGAAGAAGAATACGAGAAGCCAATGTAATCTTTGAAAGACCTGCAACTGGTCCACAAGTCTCTGCAACAACTCCCTGAGCATTAGAGCTGATGCCACTCCACATCATAATGTAGATACACCTAAACACCATTCTCTTGGAGAAATTGCAATTTAAATATCGTGATTCATCTGTAAACAATTCCACTGACCACTCGACCACAGTCCAATTCTGATATTGACACATGAATTGCAGTCACGTTGCTCAATGTGATCATTGGACTAGTTGCAAGACTTCTGAGGTCAAATTGACTTGCTTATTTAACAGTCCTCTCACATTGACATTTTTCACTGCCTGAAGACTATTTCTGGCCTGGCCTTGTAGTTGTGTAGGACCTGGAATGTCAGGAACCTGTCATTGCTTGCAAGTTTAATTATCAGTATTTCCGTAAAAATTTCGAAACGTACCTCTCTTTCTCTCTCTCTCTCTTAATATCATAATGATTTTTCTTTATAGCTGTCTTGCATGATGAAAAGTAAACATCATTCCAAAAATTGTAATTTGTTCTAAATTTACATAAATATTTTTCCATGCTTAGGTAGTCACAGATACAGTTTTAATAAATTATCATTTCAAAGCAGTAATCGAATATACCTACCTAAGACAAATAGTGACATTCAACAATGCTACCTGCAAAGAAGTCCAGAGACGCATTTCGGCAGCATGGTCAAAATTCTGGAGTCTGAGATTTATCCTCACAAGCCAAGAATACAGTATAAGAATGAAAAAAGATATACTGGACAGCTGCATCCTTCCTCTCCTACTATATGGAGCCCAAACCTGGGCTCTGACAGACAGAGAAAGAAAAATGTTAGGAACATGCCAAAGAAAGTTGGAGAGAAAGATTCTTGTCAGCCTCCATGACAGAATCCGCAACGAAGACCTGAGGAAGATGACAGGCATCAAAGACGCAGCAACATCAGCCACCTACATCAAATGGAAGTGGGCGGGCCACATCATGAGGATGGACCACAACAGATTGGCGTACAAAACAATAGCCTGGGACCCAAGAACCGGACAAAGGAGCATAGGCCGACAGAAAAAAAGATGGGCGGACGATCTGAAACTTCATTTCAGATCCAACTGGACAACAACAGCCAAGGACCACCGAGAGTGGAGACTACTGATAGATGCAGCATCAAAAGAATGAGGATCTTTCCCGAACTGGCTACGCAGGAATGCCAGAATAGCCACCTTGCCAGCCAAGAGGCCCTTGCCCCACAGGGATTCTACGGGTTAATTCTAATTCTAATTCTAATTGATAGGATGTGCATCCTATCAACGCCGGCTGTGAAAGCCTACATTCTAAGATTAGTAATTGATAAATTCGTAAAATTCTTCAGATAAAAGTTTAAAGACTTCAATATATTCGTATTAAACCATTAAGTACAAATTATGGAAGTTAACCATTTCAGAAATTAAGACCATTTGCTGTGGCAGTTAGAAACTCTGTAGAAGAAATAGAAGCAAAATATTTTCAGTAATTTTATCTGAACATAATTCTCATTCAGTTCTTTACACTTTCAGGTATCGAATTCATTACTGAAATTTATCACTATAATATGCTGCTTACAGAGAAATTTGTGTGACCCTTGATGAGAAGCAAGCACTCTTGCTCTACAGAAAATTAATTTTAATATAGCCTATATGTAATTTTAGGATTTTTTCAATAACTCTAGCCTAATATTGAAGTATGTACCTAAAAATGTTTCATGTTCGGAAATTTGCATGCAACCTTACATGTTTGAATTGAGAATTGAATTACTGCTTAGATAATACAGTAGTTAATTGCTTATACTTTTGGTTATGGTCAAAGAAAATGATCCATGACCCTATGACTGAAAACATGGAGAATTTCACTTCTTATAAGGAAAACGAAACATGTAAAGCAGAAGTCATACAGAAGTGATACGGTAATAGGATGTATGACAATGTGACGAGCAGAGTTGATTTTTATAAATGCTGATAAATTCTATGTAGTGCTCCTTCATTCAGGAATAGAGTTCTTTAATATGTCCTAAATAAATTACGCATACCTTTCAGCTTCATTTCACTTCTGGAGAAAGCCGTGATCAAAATTGTATCATCCCTATAATTATCTTATCAGTCTCGGTTCTATTTTACTGTTTAGACTAGTTTAATAGTACATTATGCAATGAGCCTATAACGGTAGTAATTAAGACGCGAGTATGCTTGTTTATGAATCTAGCGCAAGCGAGTTTCATAATTTTCATACGAGCATCTTAATTACCATTATAGGCAAGATTCATACGACTTTTTATGCTCGACCATATTTCTAACTTGAAATTATTCATAAGTATTCATGTAATGGTTATGTAAGTGAGGAGCGGAACTGACCTGAATTGTGAGATGTGCGCAGACACGAAAGTATTGATTTTTTCCGAGGCACGAATGTCATTGACCTTGATATAATCTAGAAAATAACATGAAGATTAGTCTTGATATAACCTGGAAATTGATTTAGAATTGAAAAACGAGATGACAAATTGAATTTATTTGAATGTTATTTACAATTAACGCTAATTATTATAGTAACAGAACATAACCTTCTGCGACAGTATTGGATTTCCAGCCTCCGTGACTTTTCACTAATTGTCTTTCGATTGCATATCCGAGAATAATCGATACTCGCGGTTTTATAATGGTACAATGGTGATTTCTCATTGGCAGAACAACTGAATTATAATGAATAGGTGTACTTTAATGAGGTGCATTAAAGGGCTACTACCAGGTGTATAATTACTACATTTCGGCATGGTCGAGCATAAAATTAAGTTAGGTTAACACACTTGTATAAAGTTTCATTACTTACAGTACATGAAACTAATCCTAGTACTTTTAACAAATAGGCCTGTTTTCTGACCACATTCTTTTCTTGCCATGCTTCATGTCAATTTGCGATGTAATTTATTGCTCACAATAAGTCTGATGGATTTAAAAGTAAAGAAGTTATTTCATATTATCACTTATAGATTTCTTTCATAGAAGTAAATATTTTTTGTCTTTGTTGCAGATGGCAGAGGCTACTGATCTAACAAAATATCTCAGTGATGACAAACAAAACATTACACTGATCCCACAAACTGGTGTAGATATGAATCAGCAGTTACCAAACCATGAAGAAATCAATCTTGTACCTGGTCAGATTAAAATCAAAACAGAATATCTTGACAACAACCTCTTAGATGTTCCTGACGGCAATGGCAAGGCAAACTTGAAAGAAAAAGTAGGTCCACAGCTTCAGGCAGCTGATCCCCAACTTTCAAACAATACAGCTTACTCTTTCCTTGACAATAAAGAAATAAACTGTCTGGTGAAAACTGAGCCTCATGACTATGACGAAACTATCAATCCCAATGAATATGAAGTGAAGATTGAGAGTGACATTTCAGATAAAATATTGAATGGTGAGCCTTCATCATCTTGTTTGTCATTCAGTGACATTGCTGCAGCTGCTGCTACTTCAGAGAGAAATATAGCAGGAGCTGCATACTCTCCTTACAACCTGACCCCGAATAATTCCTCAAACTTACTCAACAATGCCACAAATGCATCACATCAGAATGACCTGGAACATAGGAATAATTCCTTAAAACTTATTTGTGATTATGGCAGTGATTCTGATAGCGACGATATTATTGAAATAAAAGCAAAACAAGAGACCATCAACATTATTGGGACAGCAGAAGATAACGAGAAGTCCTATCTAGATGATTACAGGCCAGCTCAAGTATTATTTTCTGAAGATTCTGAAGAAGATTCAGACAGTTCGGATGAGAAATCTGATAGTGACAGCTCAAGTAGCACCAGCAGCAGTAGTAGTAGCAGCAGTAGCAGTTCATCTTCTGTTGCAACTGAAAATGCTTCTGCTGTCATGCGGTATGTGGAGATCTTCACTCTGTGTAGTATTCTGCACTTATATTGTGAAAGAATTAGCTCGACAATTAGAAATAATGAATTTCGTAATAGCTAGTTTCATATCTTATTATCTGCATGTTCACATTTTTTCCCCCTTTGCTCGTTTTATGAATACGTTTGTTTTGTCATAATTTCAGAATTTTATTATGATGGAAGAGTGGAACAGAGAAAAATTCTCTCTGGCACTGGGATTTGAACCCAGGTTTTCAGCTCTACGTGCTGACGCTTTATCCACTAAGCCACACTGGATTCCCATCCCGATGTCGGATTGAATCTCCTCAGTTTAAGTTCCACCTCTTGGGTTTCCTGTAGTGGCCTACCTTCATGCACTGTGTCATACATGTATGACAGTTGGTACAATGTCCACAAATGTGCAGAGGTGCACTCGTTATGAGTGACTAAGTGGCCAGGATCTGACGGAATAAGCGCCGTCTTAAATCACAAAGTGGTTATTTTTCGCATATCATATATTACGATGTACCGAAGTACATATGATATTTCAGTGCATAAATTCTGCATCATCATATGATGATGGAAGAGTGGAATAGAGAAAAATTCTCTCTGGCACCGGGATTTGAACCCGGATTTTCAGCTCTATGTGCTGATGCTTTATCCACTAAGCCACATCAGATTTCCATCCCGATGTATGATAGAATCCTCTCAGTTTAAGTTCCACCTCTTGGGTTCCCTCTAGTGGCCTACCCTCATGCACTGTGTCATAGATGTATGACAGTTGGCACAATGTCCACAAATAATCATTTTGTGATTTAAGACGATGCTTATTCCGTCGGATTCCGGCCACTTAGTCACTCATAATAAGTGCACCTCTGCACATGTGTGGACATTGTGCCACTAGAGGAAACCCAAGAGGTGGAACTAAAACTGAGAGGATTCGATCCGATATCGGAATGGGAATACGGTGTGGCTTAGTGGATAAAGCGTCATTACGTAGAGCTGAAAACCCGGGTTCAAATCCTGGTACCGGAGAGAATTTTTCTCTGTTCCACTCTTCCATCATCATATGATGACGCAAAATTTCTGCACTGAAATATCATATGTACTTCGGTAGATCGTAATATATGGCACAGAATATTGTCAACTTTAATTCAGTCCTGAAAACTGCGATGATTTTATCAGAATGATATAACCAAATCACGTAAATTCATGTTGTAACTAAACTTCATTTTGAAAGTTCTCTCTTGTTCTTTATAAACACATTTCTGATTGATAATAATTTAATATGAATTTATGTTCATAGTACTCGCAAAAGTAGATAATTTAGATATGAATGAAGAATCAGAAATTGTGTTACTTCAAGATTATTTAAAATGAGAAAATTTGTTACTGTTTATAACAACTTCTATTTGTATTCGTTTCAGAAATGCCTCCAATAATGCAAAGAATAAAACCCCAAGACGTAAGAAAAAAGAAAAAGGAGCACTGAGGACAGAAGGAGAAATTCTAATTGAAGACCTTCCTCCCATTGAAGATCTACATATTAGTGTACCTTCAGAAGAATGTGTGGAGGTGGGGAAAATATCTAGTATTGTGAACCAGCTGGGTAAGCTATAATTAATTTTTAAATTGCGATAACACTGACTCTTCCATAATTCAAAATACTACCACTCAGAATGGATATACAATCCTCACACCAGCTCAGCAATCTTGATAGCTGGGGAGGTGGGGGATGGTTGTTGCCTGATGAATTCCAGGAACTGCTTGTCACAATTGACAGCTGGAGATGAGTATATAATCTTAAAAGGACAAAAATGACAAGCTTTATACATGAACGAATTTCTTAGGCACAACTTCGCTGCTTTTCCTTTGTTTTGTTTTGTTTGTTGCTTTTTCTATCAGTTTATAGATCAGTATACCTAATCTATAACAAAGATATATTCAAGGGGTAAATTAGGTGCAAAATAAACACACTTTCCCAATTATGTGAACTAGGTGCTGCCCGAAGTGGACTTAGAAAAATTCACGCTACAGGAGATCAGTCATTTTTTGTGTCTTAAGACTGTACTGCTCATTGAGAAAACACTTGTTCAATGCAGTAAATAGTCCGTGTGCCTTACTGAAGATATTTATGAGTTATGCTTTTTTTAGTTTAAAGTGTCAGTTTTTAACCACACATAACTCTTACCTTGTCACACTTGAAGATGGCCACCACATTCTGAGCACGAACAGTATAGTAATGTTATAAATGGAGCATTAACAGAATTAAATATATGACAGATTGAAAGAATATTACATAGGTTGGATAAAAAGTAATGGCAACACTGCTGTCACGTGACAATGGTGCGTTCGAGAGTTGCCAGCTGTGTGGACATGAACAAGGACTGTTAGATGAGTTAGTGCAGCCAGCGGCGACAGTACTCTGTCAATATACTGCAGTGTGTAGAACGTTGACTTTCATAGGGATGGTGCGAGCGCCCTAAGACCACTTTTACAAAACTAGAGTAACGTTCCTGGATCAAAATTGAAGTGACATGAGGTTGTAGTGCACAAGAATGTTTTCAGGAACTGCTTGAAGCATATGCCGATGCAGCGTTGCCATATCGCACAGTGGCATGATGGGTTAAAGCATTCCGGGAAGGCAGGGATTCCGTTCAGGACAACATCCGTACAGGACGACCCCGCGTGGAGGACAACACAGTTCAACTCCTTGCTTCCCTGTTGGATACTGATCGCCGATGGACTGCGCGTGCGTTAGCAGCTGAAGTCTGAGTATGCCACAAAACTGTGCTCCACATTCTGCAAGACATTCTGGGTTACTGAGGTGTAACAAGCAATGGCACCGCTATTCAGTCGCACAGGCCTTGTTGGACCAGTACCAAAGGAAAGATGACGACTTTCTTGGACGAATCGTCGCTATGGACGAAACCTGGGCTTGCTCATACGAACCAACCAAACTTGAAACATCATTCAAATGAATGGAAGCATCCAGGTTCTTCTCGTCCGAAGAAAGTGCGCCCTACACGAAGTGCTGTGAAAGTGATGTTCATTGTGGCGTGTGACATTGATGGGGTAATACTGCACCACGCTGTATCTCCAAGGCAGACGGAAAATGCGGACTACTGGAACATCCACCGTATTCACCCGATATGATCCATGTGATTACGATCTTTCACCAAAGTGAAAGAACCACTGCGAGGGACCCTGTACAATACCAGAGATGAACTTATCCGTGCTTTAGGGTGGTCAATACGGAACATCAACAAATATGGACGCGCTGATGGTGTACGATGCCTTCCAAACATTTGGCAAAAGGCAATAAATAAGGGGGGCGACTATATAGAAGGTACGTAAATGTTGTACTCCTATGAATAAAGCCATGTCAGAAATATCAAACTGTTGCCATTACTTTTTATCCAACCTTAGTATATTATGGTAAAAATTATACCCAGCAGCCTTTACTGTATTGAACATATGTGATACCTATGGAAGGTAGAATGCTGAAGAAGTTTGAGGAAGAAGGATATGAGGCAAGACTGACCCAACATAGTGAAGTCAGTAACAAAGAGCTTTAATAATAATAATGATGGTCAGTGGAATTAAGGCAACAGTACATATTCAAGCCCATATGGGTTGAATCACGCAGCGAGCAGATTGCTCTGCGCACTAGTTAACTTTCTTCCTCTACTAGAACACACTTAAAGAGGGGTAGCGATGCACACGTTAAGTAGAGCAGCGATATGTAGAACAAGGAGACATACTATCCTTAATATGTGGAAAACATTGCATTATTAAGAAATGAAGTATTCAGAGATGCTAAATGAAAATCATAGCTCTCCTGTTACCTCCATTCCGCAAATCAAGGAAATCTGCCTTTATATTGCAGCTAAAATTAATTGATCTCACATACTATACATATAATAACAAGGATTTCTTTAACTTTTACAATTATTGAAACTGTGTCCCGAGGACTCTTAAATTTGCAGCAAAAATTTGTATATTACGATCTTTACAAGCACATTATGTACCAGTAGGTTTTCATGAAATAAAAACTTAACGAAAATAGATTACGGATTTGTGGCATCTTGTGTACTGCTTCAGAGTGGTCTTCATCTGTGATGCATTTCTACTAATTGGGCAATTTAATAGCACAATATTCTCTCGTTTTAATATTAAGACATAATTGTTGAAATAAATGCTAGTAATTTTACTTGATAGAATTTTGTAAAATATTACTCGCCTCTCTTGTGGTGGATGATTGAGCAGAGTCCTTGTTTCTGGAGCATGTGGCAATATCCAACTGGCGCTTCAAAGCTGTAGAAAGTTTATAGAGATCACTTGAGATGAAATGCGAATTTAAATGTCCATCTTTTCAAGCACTTAGGACGACTATCGTAACACTTCTGAAATAGAAGACTCTTATCACTTAAAATTTTCACTTTTAAAAATTTTCACTTATGAAAGGATAGTCTCAGGTTTCTGTTCTTCTCTGAAATTAAAAGTTTTTAATAAGACCAACAAATGACGTTTGTCTCAAAACAACAAAGTTCACAGAGAACAGTTATTGGCAGTGGAACTCGAGTTCTAATCTTCGCATTATTTTTGTTTTTGAAGCACTTCATTATTTGTCTGTTATTGTAACACTATTTTAAAAAATAAGTTACTTGTCACTTAAATATGTTCTTTTAACTAAAAATTCAATTCAGGCTTCGTCAAAACACTTGACAAGATAAGAATCGTTGACTTTCAACTTGTCCCTCTGTTTCTAGATGATTCAAACAGTCTGTCTGTAGACATTGTAGATGTTCAATTGGCCATCAGTGTGCATTTTCTGTAACATAAGATAATTTCAAATTAGTGTTCACTCACAAACAAATTGTATAGTAATTATGGTAGTTCGTGATTATGATTAACAAGATGGATCTAGATAAAATCACACCATATATTTTGCAGTGTTTATTATTTTCAGAAATTTTCACCTGAAAAAGCTAGAAAATGCACCTGTTAACACATTGATGGCAATGAATTTCTACCACCAATCTTTCCAAAAAAAAAAAAAAAATGTTCCATCCCAAAATGCTACAAAATGCTAAATTGTAACATTAAAAGTGCAATAACACATTAAAATTGATTTTTGAAGTGCAAGATTTTTAATTTTAAGTTGCTGAAATCTACCATTTTATTTATAAACATGCAACTTTCTATCTTACTGTGAAAAAACGCTCACGTGTAAATAATTTAAACTATTGAACTATGTATAACATTTTCATTTTTAAACACAATCATATTATGGCTTTGCAATTGATAAGCAGTTTGACTTTCTTTGTTGCAGTTATTGTTCAGGCTTTCAAGAACACTCCTGCTCTTGATTTGGACAGTGTTTTGTTTCTTGATCATGGGAAACGAGCATTGGGACAAATTTTTGATGTGTTTGGTCAAGTCACAGAACCTTTATACTGTGTCCGTTTCAATTCAGATGACCACATTAAGGAGCGAGGAATCGAAAAGGATATGTCAGTATACTGTGCACCTAGAAGCCACCATACTTCGTACGTCTTTGTTCCAGATCTTATGAGGTAATTACAGATTTTACTGCTAATGCCAATTATATGTTGTTAAATTTCATTGTTGGCTTGTGAACAAAATCAGATGTGTACCACTAATCCTCCAGTATGCACGGCATACATTTTAAATCTACTGCTGATTATTACGTCATCACATCTCCACTTTCGATGCTGATAGCGTGAAATTTTTAGTACCTTCCTGTTACAGGTTAGCTCTGATGTCTGGAGTATTTGGATATAATTATGAATCTTTTCTGTGCAGTAATCTACAGTATATGTTTTTAGAGTGAATTACAAATGTAAGCCACGCAAGTGCTGATGCCAGTGATTTTAACAGATGAGAATACAAGCACATATTCTCGATTTCCTTATTTATAACGTGATAATTCCTATCAGTCGTTCATAAGACATTTTTACGCATATTTTGTATTGTTGCAGTTGTTATTTCAGCCAGCAAAATAAATGATTACGTGGACATATTTCATAATATAGAACAATGACTTCTTCTCACATGAAACAAGCATGAATTTGAACCTGGTTGGGGTTTTTCCCGAGGTTCTCCCTGAACAAATTGAAGCGAAATTGCTATGTAACTTTCTACCTTAGACCCCACACTCATTTCGCCATCATTAATTTTAACTTCATCTATCATCATTCAATAGTTTCATGTTAGTACCGTTGCACAGTGGGCCAGAATTCAAATCTAGCGGGAAAAAATTAAATAAGTATGGAATATAATTTTAAATGATTCTGTTTTACTAAATAATGATTTCTAAGAGCTTATGTAATAATAATAAGCCAGTATGGGATGTTATCCGTAGTAATGAGCTATGAGAGTGAGTTTGAATAACTATTTTCATGGAGCCTACTAGGTACTTAATTATATCGCTTGTTCTTTTCATGAACTTGTAGATTCCAATATTCTCTAATAGGAGGAGTCATCGTCTGCATCATCGTCCTCCTTATCTTCCTTCCTCTTTCTCTTCCTCCTCCTCCTCCTCTTCCAGCTGCAGCTGCTCTTCGCTTCATCATCCTTCCCTCTTGTCATACGCACGTCTTCACTTGTACTGTAAGTATGGAGTTCTTTCAACATTTGTCGCACTTCAGCGGGAAAGGAATTCTTCTTATTTTCTTAAAACGGATAAATACTTGATATGATAGGATCAGGAGTTACAAGAAGATGATTTAAGATATCCTACAGTGTTTGAATTCGAGAAAATTTTCTTGAATAATCTTTACAGTACTTTCTAATGCTCTAATGTCTAGCTTCTTGGGCTTCTTGGGCATACCTATATGTAACACTGCACATTGTATTTACGTTTGGTGACGTTATCTATTAACATTTGTAATGCTTTCTCTGGTGTATATGGTTTTGGTAAAGTTGATTTATTATAGGCTATCGTATACTTTGATGCTCTTTTTGGAGTAATTTTTGGTGAGTTGTTGTAGAACGTATGTTGCATCTCTTTTCCCTGAACCCTTCAAAGATAATTGAGTATCTAGAACTAATTCACTTGAAGAATGCTAATCTTTCAGAGACCATACCCTACATGTTTAATTCTTGTTTTCATGCCACTTTCTTCAAACAATTTTTGAGGTCTACCTATTCCTGAAACGGATGGAATTAAATCCTTGGACATTTGGCGAGTTTTTATTTATTATAGAACTCTTTGGGGAAATTTGATATCCTTTTTTTAAATTGGGGACACATGAATTAAAGTGAAATTTTAATGGCAAGCAGAGTAATTATCTCATGCCTCCATGTTAAATTTTGTACCAGGGCACTTTATTTGAACCAGGTACCCAGCTTTGAAGCCGTTAGCCCTGTGAATTGACATGTATTTAATTCCCCTGTTAAAAGTTTCAGGTTTTACTAAAATATTGACAATAATTTATTAATGGAGAGAAGAAAGAGTCTGGAGTAATCGGCCAGGCATGTGGGAAAAGTAGAGGGAAGGGAGGAGGATGTCCGTGGTCCATTGATTTCACTAACCATTCCGAATCTTTACGTAAAAACCTGTCCTTTTTCCTGGAGCACTGTTTCAAGCGTTTTTCTCAATTACTTCTAAATGTGCGCACACCTTTTTCGACACACTGTATAATATCCTTGGAACAATGTTGTATTTCTAATTTTGTCACTACGAAATCAGTGAGAGTTTGAGTAGTCCCTATTTTAGTAGTCAACACCTCGTTTAAGTCAATCCGAGTCACAGTGGACTGGATATGGGAATCTACCTCTGAGATAAAAATGCAAATATAAGAAAAAGGCAAGCAAACGCAAGCAAATCTTAACTTTTGTAATAAACTGTAAGGATTGCTTCATAATCTGATGTAGATTTTAAGGTGACACCTGGTGCAACATTTTTTGTATCTCTAATTTAAAATGAAGTAAAGACATAATTCCACAATATTTTAAAGCTATGTTTAACGCATCCCTGGTAATATTTCACGTATACAATTAAAGTATGAATAATGGAAATAGGAAGTACGAACCTTCTGTTAAAACTTCCATCACAGAAAGACACTTTTCTCCACATCAACAACCCACAGATCACCCTCACATCACTACCGCCATAAACCGTCTGGCGCTCGGCGCTCGGGTTCTTAACACTTACAGACTTTTAGCAGCCAGCCCTGTTGGCATTTCGCTCGGTATAAATTGATGGCATACAGATTTATGAAGATCAGTTTTAGTACTTCGAGACTATATAGCGAGAAAACAGTATTTTAAACATTCAAAAATTGAATATTTTCCAGCTAGATTTGAATTCTGGCCCACTGTGCGTTGACTTGCATACAGATGGCATCATTCTGAGGAGGCTGCAGAACTTTCAGAGTTACAGGGAGGTGTTAATTGTGGACTTTGTTGGAACTGAGTATTAAGTATATGAATCATTTAGATGACACCAAATGGTGAATCACGATACTTAAATACTGCCTAAGGTTTTTCCGTGGTTTTCCTAAGGTGCTAAGACAAATGTTGGGATGAGCCCTAAAAGAAATAGGCCACGGACTTGCATTCATATTCCCATGACCCCTTTAATTACTCTAAATTAATTAATAATTACATCTATCATAAATTCATAAATCAATCGATCTCCTACCTAAAAGCCAAATTGGCTAGTCTCTTATATTGAGACAACTCATCCTGCCTAAGGTATTTCCGCGGTTTTCGTAAGGCGTTAAGACAAATGTCGGGATGAGCCCTAAGAGAAATGGGCCACGGACCTATATGGGCTTCCCCATAAATTCCCCCCCTTTCTAACAAACGACGTAATGCCCTAGTTCAGAGTCTATAAAATTACGAAATACATGTGCAAGGTCACTCATGTAGTCGCAATGCAAAAGGACAGAGAACCTTTCAATTTGCAGATTCCGAATTCACAGCGTCTCTTCTGACGGTCTTCACCTGCCTTGTCATCGAACAACAGACGACAGAGTCTTCTCGACTCCTCCTGCACTGCGAAATGACACAGTTCATTTCAATGTGCAGATTTACACCAGCTATTTCCTCCTCGTCCCGCCCCATGATCACTTTGATCACATTTCCGTCCCCCTCGCATATGTGGTACCTAAGAAGTTACGTCCATTTTCGATCCTTCAGTAGAGTAGTGTAACCTGGAGTGAGACTAGTGGCCAATAGGCTTGGAGCTCACATATTTAGTTTCTTGCAGCCCCGAACCCCTTGCAAGGACACGTTTTGCATACCTTTTAAATTTGTCCTCCCAATTCTCCTCTTTCAATTCAATTCAGTTGAATAATCATCCCTACCAAAAAAAGGGAGTAGTAAGCACAGTAAGCCTCAGGCTTGCCTCTCCTTTGTAAGAAAAAAAAAAACATTGAAACATGCAAACATTCGGAAAGTAAAGGTTGGTTCAAGCTGTTTCACACCCTTTCCCACAATGAACGAATCTTTACCAAGCTGTTGGGTATGTTCTTTCTATCCCCTCCCACAATTCATAATGAATGACAGTTGAATTTAGTACATTGTAAATCAGATTTATTTTTGCTTCAGCTTTTGTGCCATTTTCTCTTAAAATTTGAGTATTCTGCTTCAAAAATTTTAGACGAATTTCATCTTGGCATAACTGTTCGTAAAGATATTGTATTATCGACAATAAAAATGTCTTGCCAGATTTTAAATCATTATGTTAGTCATAAGTAATAAGAGTGTTAACCTTTATTGATTGTTTTTTCATTTGTATTCTTTCAGTTTTTTTTTTTCTTTCATTAATTTTTCTAAATTAATAAGTTATACTGAGTTCTTTATGGCTACCTTCATTGAAAGGCAGTTGCCAATAATTATTTTATTATCTTTATTGTCTGACTTTCCAAGGCTTGCCTATAGACACAGAATAGCACACAATTTACAATAATGGTTGTACATGAATGGGCACATGAAAAAATATATAGATAAAAATTTAAGATAAAAATACAGATTTTCAATCACAAATATATAAATGCTGTGTATATATTTTTTATGTAGGATGAAGGGATCTGATGCCTCCTGGGAATTCAACAACGAGCCTCCTGAAAAATTTCTGGAATATTCTGATGATGAAGAGGAGCAAAGAGCGAGGAGAGCTCTTAGAGGTGGTGAGAAAAAGGTGAATATAAATAATTTCACAGGAGCTAGGCAGCTAGCTTATTACATGATATGCAGGAGATTTGCTGCAGAGAATAGATGATTTTATTTTATTTTAGTAGGATGAAAGAGTGATGGAACAGAGAAAAATTCTCTCCGGCGCCGGGATTTGAACCCGGGTTTTCAGCTCTACGTGCTGATGCTTTATCCACTAAGCCACACCGGATACAACCCTGACGCCGGTTAGAATCGTCTCAGATTAAGCTCCAACTCTTGGGTTCCCTCTAGTGGCTGCCCTCTGCACTACGTCATAGATGTCTATGAATGCAGGACCGAAGTTCACACATGTGCTGAGGTGCACTCGATATGAGTGACTAGTTGGCCGGGATCCGATGGAATAAGCGCCGTCTTAAATCACGGAGTGATTTACGCATATCATATATATATTATTTTAGTAGGTTATTTTACGACACTTTATCAACATCTTAGGTTATTTAGCGTCTGAATGAGATGAAGGTGATAATGCCGGTGAAATGAGTCCGGGGTCCAGCTCCGAAAGTTACCCAGCAAGAATAGATGATATTGTTCCAGTATGGCTATTATCTTGTACATTTTGACAGATTTCTGGTTAATACAGTTTGTTATGAGGCAAGTTTTCTCCGTCCTACTATTAATCCCTCTATAATTTAAAAGCATGAGGAGGAATGAATAAAATGGATTCCTCTTCTTCTTCTTCTTCTTCTTCTTCTTACATGCATTTAGTCCTCATCTTTGAAGTAACAGTTAGCGCATCTGGCCGCAAAACGAGGTGGCCCAGGTTTGATTCCTGATCGGGGCAAGTTACCTGGTTGAGGATTTTTCCGGGGTTTTCCCCTCAACCAAATATGAGCAAATGCTTGGTAACTTTCGGTGCTGGACCCCGGATTCATTTCACTGGTATTATCATCTTCATCTCATTCAGATGCTAAATAGCCTAAGATGTTGATAAAGCATCATAAAATAACCTACTAAAATAAAATATATGCATTTCTTCTTAGTGCCCATGGTAAAATGCTTCCTATATTTATAAATTGTTATTCTTGAGGATTATGTAGTTCTCTCTTCTTGTTTGTAGAGATTTAGCTCATTGGTGTTTGTTGGTTTCGTAGGAGCCTCCAGTGGTTTGACAGTTCGTTTTTCCATTTTTTATATGGGTAATGATGAGAATTGAAATGTTTTCTTTTTAATATGAATGCTGACTCTGTTAAGTTGTTTTTTTCCATCTTTTAATAGCCATTAATATTAAGGGGACACTCAACTATATTTTGGAACTTTTTTCCTATTTGACCAGTCTTTTTCAAATTTGGAGAACAAGTTTAATATACACATGGAAAGTAACATGCAAAATCTCAGCTCATTAGATCCAATACTTTTCAAAATAAAAAATATTTCAATTTTTAATCAATCATTAATTGAAATATCACTTTTAATTATTTTTTATTTTTTGGCTTTGTGCATTTGACTGTGACTTCTCAATGAATAGGGGAAGAATTCTGCGTATTGATTTAGTTCTGTCACGTAAATTAGTGTAGATTTTTAATTTTTCATTTCTATGACACTTTTTCTGCAATTTTTAAGTTGAGTGTCCCCTTGATAATAATATTAATTTGATGGCCCAGTATCTACTGAAACTGTACTTAGTTTGAGAGTTTAAATAAATTCGGGTATCTTGGAGCTGCATATAGTTCAATTCTAACTACTTGTTTGATGCCACTGTTTCAGGACACGCATGAAGGTTCTGATCAACCAAAGAAGAAGAAAACTCGCAGCAGTTCATTCGAGAGGAGAATGAATGAACGAAACCTGCGTATGACAGCACTACATGCTAACCAGCCTTCAGCAGTTGCTTTCAGGAACAGTAACAACAACAATAACAACAACAGCAGCAGCAGCAATGGGAATTCATTTCCACCATTTGAAAACCACAGCTGGTGGGCATCTCCTATTCCCCCAAGCTCCAGCTTCCATCACGGTCCAAGCAGACCCCCACCACCTCCTTGCACACCATCACCGCCGAGGTTGATTCAACCACCAACGTTCACCCTGCCTCCACCACCGACATATGACTTGCCCCTACATACACTGTTTGCTTCTCCTCCTCCGCCTCCCCCGACATTCTCAAGCCCTCACAATTCGGCAAGGGCGACATCTCAGGCACCTCCATTTTTCTCTCCACTGCAACCACCACCACCTTTCCTGTCGTATAATCATGTTTTCCCTCCCACAATTCCGCCATTTGACCCAAATCGTCCCCCGCCGTCGTTTTCATTTCCTCCGCCTATGCCTCCCCACATGCCACGTCCCCCACCATGACTGTGTTGGTGGTTGCGACTGTATTAACAACACTTAACTAGTCTCTTCGAGGAAGATTTGAGAATTGGATTGAGAACGTTGTCGAAGTAGCAACACAATTGTTCCTGTAACTGATATAGCGAATTCCATCTACAAAATTGTATGTTTAAGAGATGTCTTTCTTATGTTGGTGCTATATATATTTTGTGTTGCATCATTATATTCTTGTCTATTCTACTGTACTTTCATACTTATGTTTCTTGTTACCTATATTTTACCTTCAGTAGAATCTTTCAGATGTTACTGTTTATGTTTCAGAAAGTGAGAATGGTTCTTTTTTAAATTATCTTTAATATTTAATTAATTTTCAACATTTAATGATGACATAAGTCAAACAGTGAAGATAGTGTAAAGAGTACCTAGTACTTAATTCAAGGATTCAGAGAAACTATTACTTGAATTATTAACGTTGTAGCCCAGCAGGGTGTAAGGAAGAGTATTGATAGTATTGGTTTGTAATGTGACGTGAAAAGATGTCCGACATTCCTTTATCATCTTATGGCAGAGTTCATAATTAAATGTTGAAAATAGTCATATTGGTATTAAAATGGGGCATTAGTGTAAAGCATCTTGTATTTTCTGTATTGTATGCATATGCTTGGAAACGAGTATATGTACAATCCAATTTGAAAATTATTCAATTTAATATACAAATATTTATGATAGCCTTGTATAAAATCTTCATTTTGTGGTATTTCACAGAGAACTTGAAAAGACAAATCTTCTATTTTAAGAGTTATAATTTCAGTTTATTCTCTACTTCTTTCCCTCCACCTTTCCCCCATGGTAGAATGGTCTTGTATTATACTGACAGAATGCAATACGAAATTGTGGGATGCTGTTTGATAGATGACCTATATTAGCAGAGAATATTGAAATCTAGTACCTGCTAAAGGATTGTAACTATTTTCATAAGTAGCACATAGTTCTGGTGGCCTACATTCAGCCAAAACAATCACGCTTCCAATTGTGAAAATATAACTAAAATTGAAATGATTTATGCTTCTTGAGTTGCTGTTCAATTTTAAAATAATTTTCGTTACACATACTGTATTGATATTTTCATATTGATTCCACTTACATTTTATTAGTAGTTGTCTTTCGTTTCTTACAGATTTGAAGTTTTCATTTGTAAAATGTGATCAGTTTAAGAACTACAGAATTTCTGTCTCCAAGTGATCGTTTTCATATACTGTGTATTGTACTTTTATAACTTACATAACAGTGTGAATTATTTCCTTTGTAATTTCGTGTGGAAGATGTTGCTTAAATAATATTGACCTCAAAATTAATTACTGCTATAGAGTAGGCAGCCATACTTACATGTGATTAATACGGTTTTTCAGACTTATTACAAAGATTATAAAATTCAACATTTCATAAACAACAGTGGTAGCTCTGTATCTAAGGAAGTTGGGGAGAATTAAACCTGTAGAAACATTTAATGTATAAGTGTTGATGCAAAGTTGGATATTCTCTCATTGTTGCAATACCTATTTATTAGAATTTTAATTGGGTAATGCTTTATATTTGATATCTACGTTTTAGTGAAACTAACCTCTCTCAATCTTTCTTCATAATGGGATACAACAAACGTGATGTAGTAATATATAGGGTGAGTCATAAGTAAATTTGGAAAACGCGCGAGCGTGCTCCTGGATCAAAAATAAGAACAATTCCTTATATGAAAACTTGATGGAAAGTGCTTATTTATTGTAAAAAATAATAATAGTGACTTTTATTTTCATAAGCATCTGATCATATTATTGTGTTGTTTTTGTTTTGATTTCGTACCAGTGTTTGTTTACAAACACAGTGACAAGACAGTAGTACATTGTTTTTGTTTTGATTGGATGTGGTTGTCCAGTGCCTTGGCCACCCAGATCACCCGACCTTACGCCATTAGATTTTTACTTTTGGGGTCACTTGAAGGCTGTCGTCTATGCAACACCAGTGAATAATGCAGAGGAACTATTGCAACGTGTTGAAAATGTATGCCAATTGATCTGTGATGACAACATGGTGTTTGAGCGAACTCACCAGTTGTGTGTACGTTGGCGCAGGCATGTGTAAACAATGGAGGGGGGACACATTGAGCACTTTTTGTAAATGTTAAATGACAAGTTTCCAAACATGTACTTGTGACACAACAAAAAAAGAGCAAAAACAAAGTATGACCATTTCTCCAATAAATAAGAATTTTCCGTCAAATTTTCATATAAGGAATTGTTCTCATTTTTTATCCAAGAGTACGCTTACACGTTTTTCAAACACACAACTCACCCTTTATGGAAGAGCTTGAAGTTTTGTGTGATTTTCATTGTCACTGGTTTTAGGATAGAATTTTTTTTTTTTATTCTGTTCATTGTCAGCTGATATTGAGTTATTTAACTTCGAAGAATTTGCTAAGAAATCGTAAAGTTTAAATGTAACATTACAGTTTTCCTCATTACTTTCACCAGCCTAAAGAAGTTTATAACGTTGAGAGGGGACAGATACAATGTTAAGAAAGGAAAGAAATTACTGTTGAGGTGAGCTTAGAAATCCTAAACAAAATTTAAATATAACATTATAGCTGCCTTTCCCACCCCCAGAATGTTTCATAATTTCAGAGATATTATGAAAGGAAACTCATTCCATTATGTCATGACGCATTTATGGAAATAGAAGTAGAAATTAAATACAAATATTCACAGCGCTGTAAATAAGTAACTTAGTACTTAACATGTTGTGGTATTGTCATCTCAGTTTGCACAGGGGTCCAAGTATTAACATTTACAATATGACATTGAAGTTAATGTCTTGATACACAAGGTCACATCTTTCTGAGTCAAGGAGGAGGAGAGAGGTTTATACTAAAACCTGCGGATTTCTGTGATTTTAGATTCTGCTCAAAATGTTAGTTCCAACTTCACCTTAATGTGTCTAAAACAATATGTTTAATACAAAATATAATGGACACATACATAATTTTGAAAATGAACACAACCCTTGGTCAAAAGTACGTATTTTATTTATTTTAGTCTGTCCAATTGTGTGTACACTGGATAACGAAAACAACTATGTTATGTTTATCTGCATGAAGAAACATGGCTCCACATAATCATTACATCATTCAATTATATGTTGAGTCCTGAGTTATGGGCCCACTGAAAGAAAAATCTGATACTTGATGCCGTGTATAACCATGAGTTGTGTTGCAAACAAAGAAAATGTCAGCGGCTGTGTGAAAGGATATCAGATATACGGCAATTGTGTAGTAATCCCTGTTTAATATACACTTCAATATGATTAGACCAAGTATATTTTCCTGTCAATTTGTTCTTGTAGTTTAAAAAAAGTAACAATCACTTTAAGATTAATTTTATCCTCTTCTTCCGTGTAAGCAGATTGCATTGTTTCGTGTGTTAAGCATATTTTTTATAGAATTTTTTTTTTCTAAGATTATATTTTGCTTCTCTACTGGTAACACATTCTGATTTTTAGTTCATATATTATTTTACATTATTCGTCCAGTTTGGGTGTTATAAATAGTGTTACATTATTAAAACCCATTATTTTATGTAAACATTAAAACATTTTTTTTTTTTTTTTTCATGAAACTTAACATTCATAAAATATTAGTAACTTTATCCTGTAAAAATTTATCGAATAATCCACTAGTTCTTAGCCTATTTTGCCCCCATTTCTAGAATTTTAATTCTTTCACTTTTAATTGTGCGCTTTTTAGCTTAAATAGAGCAAATAAGACAAAATTTGCCTTTATCCCGCCATCAGTGTATGATATTTGGGGTACTAGGTTATGTATTTACGAAAAATAGTAACTCATTACATTAACCCCTCAAGCCCGTTTGCTGTATGCATGTATGTAGCTCTCTACGGTAGTTTTGTAGTGGTTTTACATACATGTGTAAACTGGGGACAGAACAACTAGAGGCTTCAGTGACGTCACTACAGAAGAACCCACACACAGCAGAATTGTTTGTTGCACTATAAACTGAAAACGTTGACCACTTACTTTCACTGATGCAGCTGCGCTCTCACAATACAATAACTTCCGTTCAGAAAATGTTTTGCAGCTGAATGGTACCGTATCTGCTAGTGTGGGAGGAGGGGGTGGTCGGACCGCTTAAAAGTAACCGTCTCCAAGCTTCTAGATGTTCTGTCCCCAGTATACGCATCATGCACAATTACATAAAACTGGCTACAGTTTGTAACATATTGGAGAAATTTTCATGCAGTTTTTTCGAGTGTACTGCCATATGGTTGTATTATGTTTAACTATTTCTAAAATATAAATAAAAAGGGACGTCATGTAAATTTAATTCTACTAGAGGATTTAAATACTGCTTCGGTGCTTAGCACTGGGATGTTTAAATTTGAGGGATTAAGTAATATGGCAGACTCAAACTAGTATTAAATAAAATATTTTAAATATTTGCTTTCACTTATATGTCGATTTTTTTGCAAGGGGAAATTTTTCACCGAACCTCTTACAGTAGTGTGATAAAACAATTAAAAAGTTGTCCTGGCTTGAAATGTAAATGTTATGTTTTATTTAACGACGCTCGCAACTGCAGAGGTTATATCAGCGTCGCCGGATGTGCCAGAATTTTGTCCCGCAGGAGTTCTTTTACATGCCAGTAAATCTACTGACATGAGCCTGTCGCATTTAAGCACACTTAAATGCCATCGACCTGGCCCGGGATCGAACCCACAACTGTGGGCATAGAAGGCCAGCGCTATACTAACTTGCCAACCAGGTCGACGCTTGAAATGTATATGGACACAGTGAAACATTATATACCGGTAAATAAAAGTTCCAAAAAAATGTAATGTTTTGTTTACATTCAATTGAAACAGCAAATTGGTTTTTCAAGATTGTAGAAAATAAATTTGTCTCATCTTCAGTAAAGTGTTTCAGATCCCATGTGTCCCAGGTTTGTTTCATGTCACTTCAAAATAATTTATGATTAGTGGAGATATAACAAATAAATTTAAATTACAACATAAGAATAGTGACATATGGTATGTAACAATTTACATTTGAAATGACCAACAAATGACTTTGACAAAGAAAGCTTTTAAAGTGAAACACTATTTTAGAGAATAAGGCCAACACTAGCAAGGGATAACTTTACAGTTGCAGTATTTCTTGAACAATGGATAGCACTGTGTATAAGAAGATTTAACTTGTTTTTTGTGTACAGTATTCATTCTGCAAAGTCTTCAAAAAATCTGATATCAAATAGATTTGAACACTATCCAGTCCTCCCGTTTCGTTCTTTATTTGTATATTGTTCACTTATTTGTTTTTAGAAAATTACATGAACATTTGTTTTCAGCATCGTCAATTTGAAGATAATCTGTCATAATTTAATGTTTTATTTTCTTCTAAAAATGGTTCATCAAATATTATGTTCAGAATAATAATGATATCGAACAGTATCCCTAAGTTTAACACATAATTACAATACCTGTCACATGTAACAGTATCTAAGCTAAGCATATTGTGGCCCATGCCACTTCAGATCAGTTAGTGATACAATATTACAAGGTACTATGTACTGTGCAACTGAATATGGTATTTTGTTAAACTTTCAATAAATGTATACTTTTCATAATATGTGTTTTATTATCAAAGCCTGTCTTTTTTTTTTTTAAGAGAGATTGAATCTTTCACCGTATGAAAGATTTTAAAACTTTACCTACAGAGGAAGCCTGTAGAGTTCATGATCCTGAGCATATGTGCTGACTCCAGAGCCAGGGGTGCAGTGGAGGCTTTTGCTCCAGTGATTTTTTTTTTTAATGTCTGAACATATTATGTGAAATATGATGAAGGAAAAGGGAGGGAACACCTATCTTAATCTAAGTGTACAGCAGTAATCTTGGTTTGAGGGTTGTGTGAAAAAGCTCTAATTTAAACATGAGCAGAAACAAGTAATGGTACATTATGCAACGAGCCTATAATGAAGGTAATTAAGAAATGAGTATGGATATTTATGAAACGAGTGCAAGCGAGTCATAATTTTCATACGAGCTTCTTAATTACCATTATAGGCGAGTTTCATACGACTTTTTATGCTCAACCATATTTCTAACTTGATATTATTAATTTTATTGTATCTGACCTGAAGCACTGTCCCGTATGTTGTGAGATGTGCGCAGACGCGAAAGTAATGATTTTTTCCGAGGAACAGATGTCCACATTGACCTTGCAAGGCCATAAGAACCTACAGAGATAACATTGAAATAAAATTAGACATTGAAAAACGAGATGATAAATTGAATTTGTTTGAATATTATTTACAATTAACGCTAATTATTATAGTAACAGAACATAACCTGCAACAGTATTGGATTTCCAGCCTCCGTGACTTTTCGCCAATTCTCTTTTGATTGCATATCCGAGAATAATCGATACTTGCGGTTTTATAACGGTAGAAAGCTGACCTGTCATTGGCTGAAAGACCTGACCTTTAATGAGTAGGTGTACTTTAATGACATGCATTAAAGGTCTGCTACCAGGTGTATAATTACTACATTTCGGCATGGTCGAGCATAAAAGTTAATAAAAACTTAAAGCAAAGTGTAGGCCTATATGTAGTAATTACCGATTAAATTAGACGAATGCTTCTTCCAGTAGCTTTTCTAAAGTTCTTAAAGTTCGTTGATGTGAATTCACCTCTGCCCCTATTTTTTTGAAGCGCTGTGATGTCATTTTTAAACGTATTTCACACAATTTAAAAAATGCACCACCTGGAGTATCAGTACAATCAAAATACATACATCCAATCGTATTTACTTAGTTTATTCATTTTTCCTTTCAATTTGTTTTTGCTTCCAACCGTTTTAATCATTGACTCACAATGACAATGCTTTTCACGCAACTTAGTTCATATATTATGTCTCATCTTCATAGCCACAATATTTGTGTGTTGTTTGGGTAAAGGAAGATAAGTCATAAAAATGTGTTTTGAGATAAATGAAAATTAAATTTAGGGCCCTTATTGCAAATAATTTTCTACACAAATAAAACACATCAAATGTTAGTACTCTTTTGATTTTTGCACAATCATGTGTATAATTTAACTTGTGTGTTCATCTGGGGAACAAAATTTCATCTGCACAAAAAAATGACTTAAACCCTTTTACCCGAACACCACAGATTTTGTCTTGTCACATGTAATATTTAACTTACTATAATGTCTTATACTTCGTTCCATAATGTCTGACACGAGAAGTAAACGTTGCCGGCAGAGGAGGAGAGAAGTATAATTGCTATTCAACCAATGGCAGAGGTCTAATTCCATGCTTGACTTGAAATTGCGCTGTCTGAAGTGTTCTAATGTCTTCTATTGCCTCTTCAATCTACACAGTTACATCACTTCCATTCTGTATACATACACATACAGAGCGATGCACTTAAAACTACAAACAAATGTGACATAATGAATGAAAATAAAAATAAGGTAAATACTGAATTTTTAACATTTCATACTACAAAAAAATGGTGTATTTAACGACGCTCGCAACTGTAGAGGTTATATCAGCATCGTCAGTGTGCCAGAATTTTGTCCTGCAGGAGTTCTTTTACATGCCAGTAAATCTACTGACATGAGCCTGTCTTATTTAAACACACTTAAATGCCATCGAACCCGCAATTTCGAGCATAGAAGAATAGAAGACCAGCGCTATACCAACTATGCTACCGAGGCCGACTTATACTACAATATTTTAGAGTTGGCCTACAACACTATATAATAAACAAAAATTAGTAAATAATATTTAAGCCTACATCTATACTATGTTTATATTTACTGTGCAATTATCCATTACACAAATCGATGGAATATTACTTCTGACGATTGTGAAAGTCGTACATACCTGCGTCTGTTCTTCTTGTAATATTTATACATTTCTACCCCCTTGGATCATTCTCTCATTGCTTCGTTACAGTATCTGATACTTCTTTTCGAACTTGAAAATATCCATCTAAATCTCGCTCCATGATTTTCATCTATCAACTATTCCTGCGACTGCAATGCATGGATAGCCCCGAAATGAGCGTAGTAGCACAGTCTAGTATACATAGTCACGAAGCTTGAGTTGTTGAGAGTACTAGGAACAATAGGCTGTGCCGGTACTATTTCGCATTGTCTGTGATGAGGCGATAGTAGCGATCCTGTGGTTAGCAACTATCTATGGATGCATATTCCCTTCGTATTGAGCTTTGTGACTGTATGGCCATATACTGGATGTTCAGTTCAAAGTGTGTCATGGCTCGCTGTATGCCGTCATGTGGCTAGTCGATGAGCCTAGAGAATTCAATCTTCCTACACTTCCGCAGAGGTGTATTACTTATGTGCCAGAGAAGTTGCCTAGCAAGTACGGCGTTCATTAAGAAGAGTACTTACTGATACGTACGGTAATGCCTGTAGTGGCAGGAATGTGAACTGTTTGGAAACACGTACTGAGGTGAGTTTTTTTTTTCGTACTGTTGGGATATGTGGAGAGGGTTAAGACGATTACTTACGTATTTGTTGACATTAACTTCGATGGTCAACATGGACACGGAGCATTTGATTTGTGTTGTGGAATGTTTCCGTACGCAACCGATGATAACAAATACCCTGCGTACGACTTGGCCGCGCAAAACACAATTCGAAAGAGGTTATGGTAGCACACAGACCGTACAGACCGCCATCTGTTGCTACGACGTTCAAGTTATACCGTACAAGTTCTCAAGTTCAGGTTGAACGCCTTGATCAATTGGCAACTTCTCTGACACAAAAGCTGAAACTCGCTTCAAATCGCTGACTCGTCAACAGTGACGTCATGACACACTTTGAAATGAACACCCAGTATACTAAACTGTAGTAGTAGTTCGTTCACCAACTTCAACAAAACATACGGGCCAGTTCATTCTGAACATATTTTAGGGATGTCCTTTTCTACCGGTTTTTTTAAATCCGTAAGCCTACCTATAAGTTAATATTCATTTATTAAAAATAATTAAATTCAACATAATATGAAGTAACCTACTGTACAGTACAGATCACTGAACATGCGCAGTATGTTGTAACTGGAACTTGAAGAATTCAGGTGGCCCAAATTTTGTTTCTGGGTCTGTACATTACAAGAATTTTAAGTGGTTTACGAATTCGTTTCGAAATTCCGACCTCAGCTACACTTCGGCCGTACACATCTCAGCTCATTCGTAAAACCTCACTTTCAATCCTTGTAACGTAAATAACTATTCTCATCTAATTGCAATGCAGTTTGGGGGTACGAAGGTAAAAAAAAACACTCTAACAGAGAAGAATGAATACTACTGTTCTATAGGCCTACTATTAATGATATCGACTAGCTGTTTTCGCTAGATTTAAGGACATACAAGTGCTTACAAATATAGCCTATTATAGAAAATAAATAATAATAAGAAAAAATAGTCTTTTCAGTACAAAGTTATATTTCTTAATGAAACAATACTGGGTGTTCATTTCAAAGTGTGTCATGGCGTCACTGTTGTTGGGTCACCGATTTGAAGCGAGTTTCAGCTTATATGTTAGAGAAGTTGCCTATTATTTAAGGCGTTCTTCAATCTGAACTTGAGAACGTGTACGGTATAACTTGAACGTCGTAGCAACAGATGGCGGTCTGTACGGTCTGTGTGCTACCATAACCTCTTTCGAATTGTGTTTTGCGCCGGCAAGTCGTACGCAGGGTATTTGTTATTATCGGTTGCGTACGGTAACATTCCATAACACAAATCAAATGCTCCGCGTCCATGTTGACCGTCGACATTAATGTCAACAAATACGTAAGTAATCGTCTTAACCCTCTCCTCATATCCTGACAGTACGTATTTCCAAACGGTTCACATTCCTGCCACTACCGGCGTTACCGTACGTATCGGTACGTACTCTTCAGAATGAACGCCGTACTTGTTAGGCAACTTCTCTGCCTCATAGGTTATACACCTCTGCGGAAGTGTAGGAAGATTGAATTCTCTAGGCTCATCGGCTAGCCACATGACGGCATACAGCGAGCCATGACACACTTTGAACTGAACACCCAGTAGTCATTAAGTGTAGCAGATTCTTTTTCTCTTTCTTGTACGGAGGAGAGACTCGAAGGCTTACACTGCAGCCTGAGGCTTATTGTGCTTACCACTCCTATTTTGTGAATAATTGGGTAGCCGAACTGCCGCGCTCTTGTACAAGTACAGCACGCCGCACCGTGAACTGAACTCGGACTATGGTATGGATGATGATGATGATGATTATGATATGTGAATTTGTATTAATGATGGAAAAATGAGTCCGAGGTCCAACGCAGGAAGTTACCCAGCAATTCTGCTTCAATTGGTTCAGGGAAAATCCCGGAAAAAACGCAACCAGGTAACTTTTCCAACTAGGATTCGAACCCGGACCCGCTCGTTTCACTGTCAGACGCGCTGACCTTATTCCACAGCGGTGGAGAAGGGTAGCAGATACTAAACTAAATAAAATCAGAATAACAATGAAGTTTACCGTACCGCATGTCTCTAATGCAAATAGTTAACAAAATATGGCTATTAAAATTTTATCCTTACGTATGTCTGTATAATACAAGAAAAACAATAACAGACAGTGGTGTTATTTTGTTTACTACAATGACAATAGAAAGTGATGGTGATGTTCATATGTTGTTATTTTCGTTTAATTCAGATGTAAATAATTAACATCTGTACTACACTTGAATCTAAGTACATCATTCCAAAAGTAGATCTCAACCACACTCCACTTTCGCGTGTTGAATCTTTGTAAATGGATGAGATTCCTAACTCATGACACCTTACACAATTGAAAGAAGACATTATGTTTCTAACAAGCCAAAGTCCTCCAGGAAAGAAGTATATTCCATTATGCTCAATTCGTGCACAACTTCTGAAAATGTTTACGCGCAATTAAAGCATAGTAAAAATGGTCAAAGTTGACCAATCGCGCAACTCGAGTTCTCGCGAGGTTGAAGGATTGAGGTGATGCCTATGCAGAAAGGGGAAAATGATTCTGTAGGTTGTAGGGGAGTTCAGAGGCAGCCCTCTGGGGAATCTGTAGCGCGGGGGGGGGGGGGTCTTAGAGCATGCACACCATTGCATTCCAAATAGTATAATGGGCTCACCCATGTGCCCTTTGTGTGAGGGCAGTCCCTAGCCCGTGCTTCTCCCCTGAATGAACGTTAATAGAACAGGATATTGATAGCAAAAATTGACAATATTTAGGCTACTAGATAAAATTGACATTTTCTGTACTTAACCAAGCAAGTTATAGTTTTCAGAAGGCATAATGAATGTTTATTTTTTCATTGTGTATGTATATAGAGTGAACCGTAAGTAATGTCTTTAATTTCAGGGGGTCATTCTTTGAGATATTTCAAACAAAAAAGTTTAATACAATAATTTTGCTCGTTTTTTACTTCATTTTTGAGATAAAAATTGTTTTACATGACACATTTCATAGCGTGTTTTGGGAAAGCAATTGATTGAATTTCCAATATACTCAGTCAATTTAAGAGAGCAGTGTATTATGATAATGAAAGAATTTTAGTTTTGTCCTTTGGATTTACAGAAATTTTATCCGAACAAATGTCACATAGTAAAATTCCTTTGCAGAACGGAAAGTAACATTCTGTTCAGATCCAATTTCTGCACGTTTAAAGGACAAGTCTCAAATTCCTTCAATAATTTATTATCATAATACGCTGCTCTCTTAAATTGATTGAGCATATTGGGAATCCATCAATGGCTTTCCCAAAATACGCTATGAAATGTTTCATATAAAACTATTTTATCTCGAAAAGGAAGCAAAAACTGTATTAAAAATTTTTTGTTTGAAATATCTCAAAGAATAACTCACTGAAATCAATGACATTATTTACGGTTAACCTGTATATATTTTATGTGTGTAGTGACATTCGTTTATACAACGTATTTATTGATTAAACACAAGCCTTCGACTCATTTAAAAGAACAATTATTGAAGGATTACAACTATATAAAATTCCCCCGAAAATAATCAGAGTGATTAACATAACGCTAGCAAATACAACAGCGGTAGTTAAAATAAATAACACACTAAGTGACAGTTTTCAAATTAACAGAGGAGTTAAACAAGGAGATCCGATTTCTGCAACCCTTTTCATACTAGTGGTGGACCTGATAAACAACTAGAGCTTAGAGGTATTATAAGCACAAGATTGGTACAATGTACAGCATATGCAGAGGATATACTACTAATAGCAACATCAAAGAAGGCATTAATTGAAAAACTCGAAACTTTAATGGAAGAGTCAACACAATATGGATTAATCACAAATGCAAAGAAAACAAAATTTTTAAAATGTACAGCAAAAAATAATGAACCAGGAAACTTACAGTTGAATAATACTATTTTTGAAGGAGTAAAATCCTTCAAATACTTGGGATCAATAGTAAACGACGAAAACAATATCGAGGAAGAAATAAACAATAGAATTGTTATGGCAAATAAAGCATACTCTGCCAATCTCAACCTATTCAAAAGCAAATACGGATCCAAATAAGCAAAATTAAGACTATATTTAACAGTAATAAGACCAATTGTAACATATGCAAGTGAAACCTGGACCCTAACTGAATTGTCTAAGCAAAAGCTCCTGGTTTTTGAAAGGAAGATATTACGAAAGATATTTGGCCCAATAAAAGATGTAAACGATGAGTGGAGAATTAGAAATAATAAAGAGTTAAATAATATTTTAATACAAAACCAACACATAGTAAACTATATCAAAGCGCAAAGGATGGCATAGTTTGGCCATATCAATCGTATGGACGAAGGAAAAACAGTTAAGAAAATATATAAATGGAACCCCATCAGTAAAAGAGCAAAAGGAAGACCAAAAAGTAGATGGAAGGAAAACATAACCAACGATTTGAAAACACTGAATGTAAATAATTGGCCAAATCTTGTTCATGACAGAAAAGAATGGCGTAAATTAATTGAGAAGGTCAAAACTTCGACGAAGTTGTAGCACTTACTGAAGAAGAAAGAGTGGCATTCGTATGCTCATGAAAAGAGTATGTATTTGTCAATTCGTTTATTTTATCATTCTATTGTGCCCGTCCAAGGAAAATCCTTCTATCTCCGCCTATGAACCGTAGAGATCCCCACAATTGCAGCCGACACCTGGGCCATCAGATGTGAGATGCTGATTACACAATGAGATGAATCTTAATTGCACTACTGCGTAACTGCTTGTCTTAGAAGAAGCCACTGTATGTCCATTTTCAGTGGTGAAACAGGGTATTCGGTAGACTGGCCGCGGAGAATAAACGCAGTTAACTTTCTCTCCCGCTTATTAAAATTACTTCAAGAAAGAAGAAGAAAGACATGTGTTCGTGCTGGCTTTTTTAGACCGTCGTCATGAGTTCACATTGCGTATCGGACGTGGCAGCAATGCAGTGTTTGTTAAACAACGTCCTCTAGTGCATGGTTTCACTCCGCGGCGCACGCTTCAAACTGTCTTGGTGTTTGTATTGTGCTCACAGACTATCGCGTCGGTGTGCTCCTGCCTCTGAGTGCTGTGAAATTTTACTCGTTAATGATGTTCGTTTCAAGTGCACTTCGGCTGTGAAATAAAGAACTAACGTAGTCTTTCTTCACTAAGAAAACAAAATACGTGTGCTTCGAGGATTAAAGGTAAGTCTTGTAATATCAGTACGACGAGGATGTAAAATAGTTGTTTACAGGCGTTGTAGGTACATTTAATTGTATCTAACTAGGGAACATTCCAAAATAATTACATCGAAACCTCCCTTGAGAAACGGTACACGTGAGGGTACTATAAAATAGTACATTATGCAACGAACCTATAATGGTAGTAATTAAGAGCTAATATGTTTGTTTATGAAACGAGCGCAAGCGAGTTTCATAATTTTCATACGAGCGTCTTAATTACCATTATAGGCAAGTTTCATACGACTTTTTATGCTAGACCATATTTCTAACTTGAAATTATTCATAAGTATTCATGTTATAGTTATGTGAGAAACGGAACTGACCTTCTAAATTGTGAGATGTGCGCAGACGCGAAAGTATTGATTACACCGTTCTGCATTTCAAAACTTATTTTCTGTTGTTTTCAATCTGATAGGCGATTCTAAACGGATTTTTTGTGCTGAATTCGAAAATAATCTCCATTTTGCCCCATCACGTCAGGTTTTTAGACAATTCATGAATAACCAGAATGAAATTATAGCTTTGTGAAACGTCATAAAAATTATTTTCAACAAGAATTTTGTGAGAAAAGCTAGGCCACAATTTGTTGTTTGCCACTAATTAATCATTAATTAATATTAATTAATAACTATAAGCACTTTCATAACATTACCTCAATATTGCACTTCAAATTTTCTCCTCTTTGACCTCCTCGCATGTTGTTCAGAGCAGTCCCTTTTTAACATCCAGCAATAGTCCGCAGTGTTTCCATTATGAAGCAAAACACCTTTAAGACTTTTCTGAGAAGAATCTATGAAGAACCTCCACTCTTTGGAATTATAGTTTATCTTATAAAATTTTAAGACGGCAAGGAAATCTTGGCAATACACTAAATTTTCTTCTTCAGCAAAAAAGGGACAGGTTCCTTCTCACGATGCCTGTACCATGAAAAATATGTATCCTCAGCCAATACTTTCTTTTCTTTTAACCTATAATCTAATAGTTTTGCTGATTCTTTAGGCAAATTTAAATCCCTTGCTAAATCATTAACCTCATTTTGATTAAAACATCTATCATCGCCAGTACTGTCTGATTCATAAGTATGATCCACTGGAGATTCAGTTTCAGTGCTACTGGACGCAGATGGTAATGTATCTGATTCCAGGGTGTAGCGGAACGGGAATATCGGGACCATGAGGTAAGGGCCGAATGGCAGAGGGATTGTTAGGATATAGAATATCTTTCTTGTTTTTAGCAGTATATCCAACTACCTTAACTACACAAATCATAGGGATACCAAAGGACAATTATTTCCTTTTTCCATTTTTCCAACTCCTCAACTCTTCAACACAACTACGACACACTTTATGGGGGCACCAGGATTTGTCCTGGCCTCCTAACTTAATGCCAAAATATTGAAAGTAAGTATTCTTTACAAAAGCTGTTGTATTCTGTCTCTGTTTTACCACCGTTTATGACCCACATATATAGCATTACTATATTACGAAAAATATTGAAAATATAAAATTTTGAATTGTAAAAAATTCTGACGTGATACGCGAAAACGGATTTCAGTTTTGCAATCAGTGTGAAATTGTGGTTCAGAAACGCTAATTTATTTCAAAACAACAAAATCCATGCAGAACGGTGTTATTTTTCCGAGGAACGAATGTCATTGACCTTGATATAATCTAGAGAATAACATGAATATTAGTCTTGATATAACCTGGAAATTGATTTAGAATTGAAAAACGAGACGACAAATTGAATTTATTTGAATATTATTTACAATTAACGCTAATTATTATAGTAACAGAACATAACCTTCTGCGACATTATTGGATTTCCAGCCTCCGTAACTTTTCGCTAGTTGTCTTTCGATTGCATATCCGAGAATAATCGATACTTGCGCTTTTATAATGGTACAATGGTGATTTCTCATTGGCTGAACAACTGAACTATAATGAATAGGTGTACTTTAATGAGGTGCATTAAAGGGCTACTACTAGGTCGAGCATGGTCGAGCATAAAGTATGCTTAACAATATCTTCTGCTAGGAACTCTAGCTCCCAAAAAAGTTCTAAAAGAGCTGCGCTTAAGGGGACTCTGAACTGAAATTTCCAAAGTCCATATTTTTAATGGTCCAATATAGAGAAATTAATAACTTCCATAATTTGAAGTAAGGGTTCACCAACTCTCAGACAAAGGTATACCTGATTAATAATAATATTTATATCTTTTAAGTAGGAATTCGTATGTCTGCATAATCGGGTAAAATCGTGCTGAAGCAGAGGTGGACGATCATCCAACCAGAATGGAGATAACGTATGGTAACCGTTATAGCTGGTTTTCGTAACCGGATTTCGCTACCTATCGTAGCTCCCCATGTGCATCACGATGCTGGATGGGCTGAACTGAAATTTCTAAAGTCCATATTTTTAAAGGTCCAATATAGTGAAATTAATAACTTCCATAATTGTGAAGTTAGGGTTCATCAACTCTCTGCCAATGGTATACCTGATTAATAATAATATTTATAACTTTTAAGTTAGGAGTTCGTATGTCTACATAATCGGGTAAAATCGTGTTGGGTTCGTCGTTTAAGGCGCAAAGATATGTCCGGCCAGTATATCGTGCCTGACATCGTAGGCTGCCTTACGTCCACGTGCTGAAGCAGAGGTGGACGATCATCCAACCAGAATGGAGATAACGTGTGTTTTTAGTAGGGTATTTTACGACGCTTTATCAACATCTTAGGTTATTTAGCGTCTGAATGAGATGAAGGTGATAATGCCGGTGAAATGAGTCCGGGGTCCAATACCGAAAGTTACCCAGCATTTGCTCATATTGGGTTGAGGGAAAACCCCGGAAAAAAACCTCAACCAGGTAACTTGCCCCGAGCGAGAATAGAACCCGGGCCACCTGGTTTCGCGGCTAGACGCGCTAACCGTTACTCCATAGATGTGGACATAACGTGTGGTAAGCACGATGATCCCCCAACCGTTATAGCTGGTTTTCGTAACCGGATTTCGCTACCTATCGTAGCTCCCCATGTGTATCACGATGCTGGATGGGCACCGGTCCCATACCTTGGTCGAAATTTCATGAGAAAATTTCTTGCCCCATGAGGGCTAGAACCAGCGCGCTTAATGTAACGCGAGTTCTAGCCAGGAAGACTTACACCAAGACGCCACAGCTCAGGACGCCATAACGTCATAACATTTAAAATTGGACAAAATATGTTTATAGTCTATAGGGATACCATACTTCATTTTCAAGGGTTGAATTATCGTCCGGGAGGAATTTTCAAAATAAACTCCAATGTTCGGAAATTAGATGTGTGGATTTAATTTTAAAAAATGATTGGCTTTTAAACAATGGGAGCTAAGATTCTCGACATTTTATCTTTCATCTTTGTTTTACTCAAGAGTCAGAAGCTCTGAATGACACTCGATACTTTGTGAGGATTTGAAATGCAGAGCCTATTTTTTTATTCTTGTCACTTTACTGATCAGTTCGTACACGAGGTTCTGTTTGTCCTGTTATCTCAACTTGCCAAATAATTGCTTCACATGAACTTGTAGGCGAAGATCGCAAGTTCTTTACCGCGCTCGCAGAGTATTTTACCATTTCATTTAATTCGAATGCAGTGATCTATGGATAGGAATCGCCTTGTTATGCAGTCAGTAAAAGGATTAATATCGTACAGTGAAATCGTGGCTAACGAGAAAGGCTACGGCATGAATCGGAGGCATGTGATTATCATGGTCTAGTCATGGCCACCTTGACAATCGCCTAATATAAATACATGTTCAAAGTTCTAAAAAACAACGCAATTGCCATGTTAAACTCATGTTAAAAATGAATTTATATATAAATTTGTCCAATGTTGGCCATGTTATGACTAAGAATGTGACGTCGCGCCGTAGCCTCGCTAACCACGAGTGAAATAGAACTTTCGACATTTCAAATGTGTAGGATTTTATTCGTAGCCTACTTGCTAAATATTCATGTCGTTAAAAAAATCAAGGCAACAGAGAAATATTCGTGGGCTGCTAGCCTGAAGTTATCTTCTATGGAATATGAGTGACTGAAATTTTATTAAACGGTGAAGTTTATTCTTGTATTTATATAGCCTATACATACTGAACTTATAATAATTTAGGAATTAGCTATCAAAACATGCACCACATGAAACATTTGACTTCATTTTAATTGTCTGAAATTGAACGTCTTTCCCTTATTGTGTGAATTTGTATCTGTAAGATTTTTTTAGGAGTTGGAGGAATTCAACTGGTATGGTTTTCTACGTTTAAAGATACGGTAACCCTACGTTTATAGTCCATACTACCACTATTCCTCCTCAATCATCCTGCAATGTAAGATCCTTGGATCAAGATGCTCAAGTGTTTCTAAAGCTTTTGATGTTTCCGACAAAGTGTCGGAAGTGAGTAGTTTCTAATTTCTACCGATTCGCTACAGAAATGAAACGAGTTCATTTCTATTTCTGCCCAGCATCACGCTGCAACCAGGAAACCAGGAACGGGTTTCAAACGTAAATTGCGAACAAGATCGAGGCTGTGCATGCCCGCGGCCACGCTCCGCGGTGAAACGCTCAGGATACGAACGCGAGCATCCGAATACGCGACAGGCGGATCTTCTCAAGGAAACAGACGGGCCCGCCCTTTCACTCGCCGATCATACCTGTGAAGCTACTCCTTTCCGAGATGAAACCTACACTTTTCTCACGAGGACTGTATTTGTAAAGTTTGTCGTATTCTCAGAGATTAAATATTATACCTGTACTTTATTCTGTTGCTGTATGTGTACTATTTTCCACAGTTCCAGGGTTATTCTCAAGAACTGTTTCACTTAGTATGTATGGTATATGTCATATTCCCAGTGCTGTATCGCCACACACTGTTTTAGTATTATTATTATTATTATTATTATTATTATTACTACTATTATTAGATAAAATACATTAATAAGGAAGATAATGAATGTAGAAAAATATGTAGTAGAAAACGTCATGTGTATGGGACACTGATCGAAATGGGAGAAGACTTAGTTGCTCGCGTTGTTGAAGCTGCACATGTTATTCGATACAATGTTAGCCTTTTTGAGCGTTGCAGACACTCCATAGTACGAAGGTACCAGTTTGTGCAATGCCTTCAATGGACGGCAGTTTGAACACCACCTCTAAAACGACAATTGGTCTTATTCTTTAACACTAACACTGACGTACACAATAAACGGCGCATCTGTCAAAGTTTTGTCACTTACAAAAGATGTTTGTTTTAACCTCCATCATAACTGAAACGTAACGTTGTAAACGGTATTTTTTAATATCCTGTATAACGAAATTTAACAGAACATAATAGGCAAATAGCTTTATTATATCCTTCAACAACAAAATACCCTATTCCCATTCCTCATTGAAGCTGCATCTTGGTACTGTAGACAGTGCCATTTTCAAATATTCTGTAAACTGCTCGCCACTGACTGTTTACGTTCTGACTAAACAGAGTGAAAACAGAGTAGCGAACAGGAGGTGGAGGAAATAGGGATGGTAATGTTTGCGCTCTAGGGAGCGCATGTTTGGCATCCCTGGTCTATTGTATATAATGTCTACTGTATTTAACATAGTAACTAGCAAGGAATAGCCACCGGTGTGGCTCAGTCGGTTAAGGCGCTTGCCTGCCGGTCTGAAGTTGCGCTCGGGCGCGGGTTTGATCCCCGTTTGGGCTGATTACCTGGTTGGTTTCCGAGGTTTTCCCCAACCGTAAGGTGAATGTCAGGTAATCTATGGCGAATCTTCGGCCTTATCTCGCCAAATACCATCTCGCTATCACCAATCTCAGAAACGTTAAAAAACCTAGTAGTTGATACAGCGTCGTTAAATAACCAACTAAAAAAAACGAGGAATAAAATGACAAAAATGAATAAACGATTAAACGATAATTAAATACGAAATTAAGAAGGAACATCAGGCAATACATACGAGTACATTAGAGGAATATAATAAAAATACAAATAGAACCAAGAGAGCTGGTTTGAACCGTGTCCATTTAATTTCAAAGCAGTGTACGGATAGATTGAGCTACGAAGACAGAGTTAACATTTATTTGCAAAATAGTGTTGTCACATTGTGCAAATTAAAAGTTCTAAGGACGAAATTTTGTCTCTAATATTTTGGTCTCCATTTCATTCAGGATTCATACTATGTAGGTCTAGTCCGAGTATCCGAATTTTGGAACATTCTGTGTATTGTAATGGTCTCGTAATAGAGATAAATAAAACTAACTGCCGCTCTCGCTCGCTGTGTTCGTTGCATTTGTCTTTCGAGTCTCGTTTCGTCATTCTCGTGCGCTTCGAGTCTCGCTCATCATTCTCGAAATAGTATTTGGTCGGCGTGGAAACATTTCGTAACTTTGAATAACATATACATAATTGAAATAAGTAACATTATAAATGTTTAAATGATACAACAGGACAAAACAGAACAGTATCTTAGTTATCAAAATGTTCTGATTCTATTATATGATATATTACCTAAGGTTATATAAATAGAAAAAAAAACAATTCTCAAATAAATTTGCTTTTCTAAGAAACATAAAACATAGCGTTAATATCTTTTTACTTGACATTGCACACTTGAACTCAAACATATGAAAAGAAAATTCCTTGCCTTTTAATCAGGACTAGTAATTAAATAAAGACTGGAGAACGGATTATTATACACTGAAAGGTAGAGAGGATGTTTCAAATAGGCTACTTGATTGTTTATACATATATAACATTTGCCAAAGTAGATAAAAGTTCAGTCAGGTATAAACAACTGAGACGATTCAAGACTGCTTGACGTTCGGGACTTCGGGAGTGATCAATCTCGACGTCTCGAAACACTCACAAGCAGTCTTTACGTCAACGACGCGACGTATACAACAATGTCGTGCGGGTTTTCGCCTTTGCGGGCGCTGTTAGTCTTGCTTTCTCGATCGTTGTTCATCTCTATCACGTAAGTACTAGTTGTTCCTGAAATTAAATCTCATTTTGACAGCTTTAGCTGAACGAGTTCTGCGAGAGTTTGTGGCCTAAATCTGAGGCTCAGAAAGAGAAGGATTGCACCTCACCTGGAGAGGGAAGGTCGTCAGTTCACGCTGTGTTCTCTTCGCGGTCCGTCGCATAAAGCAGTTTGGATGCCCACTTCTTAGCACTGTTACCAGCTTCGTCCCGAAATAATTGCAAGTCATTAATTTAAAATAATAATTACTTTAGAGCGCTGTGCAGTAATTAAATAACGGTCAAGTTTGACGTGTCTTAATTGTTTGAGGAGGCGGGAAAGGTTCAGACTGTGGCAGTTCACAGACACTGTCAGTCACGGCACACACACACACAATGACGCGTGTTATGACTATTTGTGACAAGACACTATCTGAACTCTTCCGGCGGCGCACATAGCAATTTGTTATCGTCAGTCACAATATGAACTCAATATCTCGCATAATGTTCCAATATTCTGAGTTTCTAAAAAATTGCCTTGTCCTACTTCATTTTAGGCTAGCCGAATAGATGGTGCATGGCTTGTACACAGTGCACAACCGCGTCTAAACTCTGTTGAGTCCAAGACAGAATCTGTGGTTGAGAGCGACTCGTTTATCTTCAGCATTATTTTTAAATAATTCATAACTACGTAATCCATAATTTTCCCAAAAATTTCAGATTCTTGGGTCTTAGGTGAAATAAATTTCAATAACAATTACTCTCAAGTCTCAAGAACAGGAATGTGAAAAGAGACAGAGAGAAATTGGAGAAAAGTAAGAGACATGTAGACAACAGGATTTTAAAAAAGAGAGAAAGAAGGACGAAATTAAGAGAGATGTGATGGAAAAAGAGAGGAGAAACGAACTAGGAACTATGGCAGGAAATAGTTACAGCGATGGGAAGAAATGAAAGATGAGAAGGAAGAAGAAAAGACGAGAAAGCGTAAAAGAAGGAAGGAGAGAAGGGATGAAAGTTGGTAGGGAAAGAAGAAAATGGAAGAAGGCGGCTGAGAAGTGAAAATAAGGCAGGGGGGGAAAAGGCATGAAAGAAGGTAGGTAAAGAAGAAAAGGGGAGAAGGTGTGAAAGAAGATAGGAGAGAAGGCGTGAAAGGTGGAAGGAAAGAAGACGTGAAAGATGACAGGAGAGTAGGCGTAAAGAAGGCGGTTGAAATGTGAAAATAAGGCAGGGAAAGAAGAAAAGGGAGAAGACGTGAAAGATGGCAGAAAAGAAGATGTGAAAGATGACAGAAAAGAAGTGAAAGAAGGTAGGGAAAGAAGAAAAGAGGAGAAAGCGTGAAAGAAGACAGGAAATGAAGAAAAGGGGAGAAGATATGAGTGAAGGCGTTAAAGAAGGCAGAAGAGAAGGCATGAAAGATGACATGGAGAAGACGTGAAAGAAGGCAGGAGGGAAGACTTGAAAGAAGGCAAGAGAGAAGACGTGAAAGAAAGCAAGAGAGAAGGCGTGAAATAAAGCGAGAGAAGGCAGAAAGAAGACGTGAAAGAAGAAAAGAGAAAGGCGTGAAAAAGAGGTAAAAGAAGAAACGTTTGAAAGAAATATTATCGAAGGATGAAATAAGATATTTGGATAAGGATTGAATGAAAGGAGAGTAACAAGAAGCCTTACGATGTAGAACAATGGACATCAGCACATTGCACCCTCGGGCTAGTCTCTCTCTTACCCGCGGATATGACATAGCACTAGCATGCATCCGTGGCTGTTGGCGGGTATGGTGTCTCCCTATCCCTTCTGCACGACGGAGCATATTTCGTCGCACTCCTTGCACTTTACCCATTTCAGCAAGTGCTAACGACCACTGATGTAGAACAACGTACGAGCAAACTGTGGAAAGAATCGGGTGGGGGGGGGGGAGAAAGAGACATTGGTGGGAAACAAATGTCATGCTTGCGCAATAGGAATATCCTGAACTAGCACCAACAGATAGCGTGCGTGTACTTTGAGGGAGGCGCTTTGCGTGTGCATTTGTTTTTAAGTATATAAACATTGAGAATTTACGTAGTGTATTAGTGTATTAAATACTCTTAAAACAACAAAGTGCCAAATTTTTGTTCTGTTCCTATTAGTGTCGTGCATTACAGGCGCTATGTTCGGTTCAAGTTTTTCGAGTACGGCGAAGTTCGATATTCGCCGATGTTCACTCCACAGAACGAGGTCTGTCATGTTTGTTCCACCTTGTTTTAAAAATATTGGCTGTCCTTCACTCACGTTATAAGTCCTTAAGAATTTTAGCACATATCTTGCGATTAGTTTTTCATATGAAATACGATGAAGTTTTTAATATCTTGGTTGCCTCTCTCATGTTCGAACATTGCAAGACACTAGTTCCTATATATAAAAACCAGGGAAAGCTTTTTGCCCTCAATCAGGTTCCGAAAAATTCTGAATATTTATGCTTTCAACCTTAAAAAATATAACTAATTAAACTGCACCTAAAAATGCTAGCTATTAAACAAAAAGAACTAATTCAAGTAAGGAGTTGCTGACTACAGTTTCAGTTTGAAATAGGGCAAAGAAAAAAAGGAGTCTCCGAAGTTTACGCCTGCGTTTTACAATGATACGATATTAGGCCTAAAGTAAACTCTCGATTATTATCCAGGACGAAACGTAGTGAAAAAAATATATAGGCCTATAAATAATATAGTCTATGTATAAAATTAGAAAGCAGGGGAACCTTGACTCCTAAAATCTATTTCGTGAATAATTTATTTAATGTAGACTAATTATTAAAACCATGTTTTAACTTCAAATTTTAAAAATCATCCTACATAGTATTCAAAACTGCATGTCTTTAACCTACAAAACGCACGAATAATAATCGTGATACTACTGCGATCATATTATATCATCCTATTAAAAATTGCATTTGATCTTCCTGCAACTAGAGAAAAAAATACGAGGAATTTAAGACCCTTCCCTATAAAAAACACATTGGTGGCTGCAAATCATGTTTTTCGCGTTGCTTACGTGATTATAATCACAATACTAATGATTAAAGAGGCAATATTCACCTTCGACAAAGTTTCTGTTTTTTTTTATTCGTGCACCTCGTTCTCAAAGTTCTCGTTTAGGTTCAATGAACATTCAATTTACTCATATTGCATACTGAAGATTTCCCCATGCATATATTAAGGAGAATCGCTCAGTATTATATAAGTTTACGCTATTAGTTATTGTAAATTAAATTATTAGGTAAGAAAATACTGAATTATATTAAATTATACTAGGTTATACAAAATGATTATTATAAATATAATTTTAACATGCACAGAAAACCAACAAGCGGGAGAACGTAATCAACTGCAGCATATGATATAATACAGCCTAGTCATACAACATGTTGTGCCGCATGAAAAGTTTCTGCCATCTAACGGTAAAACTTCGCATAAGATATTCCTATATAAAGACAGTGCAAGGGCTCAAGAAATATAGGTAATTGACTTCTACCGAGATATATCATCATAGATAAGAGAAGTGATTACAAACATCTACAGTATATTAGTGGATATGCAGAGAAAGGAGATAAACGCTTGTCTGATCATAACCGCAGGCAGGCTGTTTTTTTAAGTCATCATGAAACGCGAATTTCAAGAAATCTCTTGCAGACATTCTTCCTCTTTGGATTGCAGCAATATGTCTAAGCTTTTCGGTCAGCTAAGTCATGAGCTAAATTATGATTGTACCCTGGTAGGTGTTGTTTATAGCTGTTATTTCCTGTTTATTTCGTGATGAACAAAAACTGACGATGACAGAATTTCGCATCTGTATAATACAGATAATCTTCATGTTTGCGACTGAGTTCGTGAGTTCGACGAGAACAACAGAAGAAGTGTAGCCATTCTCTATTCTGATATGATTTCTTTTGCATGAGTGGATATTGAATGACACTTATTGGCAAGTAAAGGAAGATTATCAGATTTTAAAATAGTAGCTGCAGGAAATCTCGAAGATTTCTAACTAAGAAGTTTTTACAAAATGTGAAGAATGAAAAGGATTATCAATTGCTTCATTGTCTTTTGAATCTGCTATCTCTGTTCGATGCTGTTTATTCAACATAGTGAAAGTTTCATTCTCAATAATTATTTTTGTAATTTGTATTTATTTATTTAATAATAAAATATCAAACATAAACGTTACATAAGAGTATTCCGAAAGAGCAAAGCTCGTATTCGGGGACAGTTCCATTTTGATACGATAACAGGAATGTTACACAATTCATACATGGCTCACAAAATTACGCCAAATTCTGTTCATGATGTTTTATATAGTCTATTCTATAACTTTCAAATTGTAGTGTGTTAATTGGATTTTTCAGAGCAATAACATGAAGCTTTAAAATTCAGTTGTATCAAAACTTTAAATTTTGAGTTGTTTCCCGTTTGAACTGGCCCGTCGATATACACGTAGTTTGTAGGCTAATATTTGAACACTAGGATAAGATACTTAGGAAGTACTTAAAGATGATAATAAAGTTAATAACAATAATATTAGTAATAACTGAGGCACTCAGAACCAAAGTAATATAAGTGACATTTTTTAAAAAAGTGAGATAAGTATATATTTCAAATCTTTAACATCACTTCTGTTCAGAGAAAAAGTAATACAAGTGCAGTTCCAGTTACTGCTGCTCCATGTTGGCCTTACACTTATATTACAATGCATACAGAATTTTGACTGAGAGTCAAAGTAATACAAGTGCGTTGTTTACATATTGTTGTTGCGTTTCTTCTGTGTATGACTAATTCATTTGTCATAATGGAGAGAGGTAATAGATTACATATTCGAAACATCTTCGTGGAAGGCCTGCACACATTGAGCTGGACCAACTATACAGTGATTAAATAAGGATAACTTTTGCTAAGTGGAGCAACTTGCAATAGCTAAAGAAATTCATCCCACTCATATACCACTCCTTCTTTGATGACCTGAAGCATTAGGATGGGCCTATAATAAGGACTGTAGGACGTGGAAAATGCATGGAAGAGGAAGTTGAAGGAATATTCGCGGTAGGAACACTACAGATGCACTTCATGACAGAAACATAGATGTTTCAGCAGAGAGAGATGTAACTTCATTAGATGAGGCTAGTGACGTAATGAACAGCGACTAAGACTGAATTTCATTTAAAATTTGAAATTTTCTTAGCCCTCTTCTTTCGGAGCACCAAAAACCACATTAGCTGTTGCCCTAGAAAATGAATATAATATTCAACCAATCAGACACTATGTTTAAAAAAGGATCTAAAAATACATTTAAAATTGCAAGCCTCATCCAGATCTCAGATGTTCTTCAAACTGTCAGATAATATCCTATGTAATTTCTACAAAATAAATAAAGAAGAAATACCAGTCTATATCACAGACACACTCATTGCTAAAATTCCAGTTGTAAATGAAATTCCTCCATAAAAATGGATAATTCCAGAACATAGCCTACAAATTCCACGAAATCATTTCAAAAATGATCCTCCATACATTCTTAAGTTAGATGCCATGGGACTACTCTGCAGCACATATAAGGATTACCTTCAAATTTATACAGATGAATCTCTAAACCCTGATGATGGAACATCAGGAGCAGGGTATTATATTCCAAACTATCACGAAAATTACTTCATACCATGTTCAGCCTCCTCCAGTCTTGACACTGAATTGCTAGCTATTGATGCTGCTCTTTAGTGTGTTACTCAAATTTCTGAAAGATCTATTTGAATACTTACCGACTCCAAGGGGGCTATATTTAATATAATCAAATATGTACCACACCTATACGGACATTGAATTATTCCAATTCAGAAACAACTAAGTGAACTAAAAAAACTGCAAAAGAAAATAAAATTTCAATGGATACCTAGTCATTGTGGTCTAGCTGGAACGAGAAAGTCGATAACGTTGCGAAACAGGCAACATATTTGCAACCAAGATCTCTTCAAGTGATATCTCTATCCAATGTCTTTACTCCAGTAAAGTTTCATTTTATAAACTTATGGATCAACAATTGTCTCTCTTCTGACAAAGGAAAAATTTCACAGTCTGTACAAAAGAAACCAAATGACATGGAAATTTACAAAAACTTGCCCAGACATGTTCAAACATTTTTAACAAGAGCCAGAACAGGTCACATTGTCACACAATTGTACCTACACCGATTTCACATTGCTGATAATCCTACTTGTCTGTGGTGTAATACTCATGTTAAGATCTGGAACACATTCTTCTATACTGTCCATCCATAAACCACAAAAGAAGTAAATTAAAATCATCAGTATCAGTTGCAGAAGACACATCTCTGCAGTATATATTGACTACACCCCAACTCTGGCTACTAGCAACAGGCGTCTATAATGAACACCGATCAAAATACCCCTAATTTACTATGAAAAAGAAGAACTGAAAATACTACAGTGGACTATAGTTGACTTTATGTTGTCTGCACACAACTGGGACACATTAAGAAGATTGATTGATTGATTCTTTCGGTTATACAGACACATTTTTTGTTATAATATGATAACAAGAAAGCTCAAGTGCTGTTAAGACAGAAATGTTTAAATGTTGTAAGCAATGTCCTTGTTCGTGTTTTAAATAATATAAAAATACTGAAAACCCCTGCACTTATATTACTTTTCCTCAAAAATATTTTCGTGGCAAAATAATACAAGTGAGTTTAGGACCCTATTTTACCTAAACTGTTTTAGAATAGACAATTTCTATTTAGAAGTTAAAAAATATAGGTACCAGCATATACAACTGTAAATTTAGAGCAACATAATAATAATAATAATAATAATAATAATAATAATAATAATAATAATAATTTATTTATTTAATCTGGCAGAGCTAAGGCCAGTAGGCCTTCTCTTCCGCCCGGCCAGACTCTAATTCTAATTAAATACATTTGCTTACATAGTTATTACATTGATATCTAGATCATAAAACAACATGAAAGTAAATAATGAAAATTGGATAACTAATGTTAGTGTGACAATAATAAACATTGGTAAGAAATAGTTATAGTAATAGTAATAGTAATAATAATAATAATAATAATAATAATAATAATAATAATAATAGCAATAATAATAATAATGAGATAATTCAGATATTTATCTGTGATATATATAACCATTAAACATTGAGAAACCTGAAACAGCTATTATTGTTAACAAGAATTGTTAGAAAAATACTTCGTTAGTCTATTCTTAAATTGGTTTGATGTCTGACAGTCCCTGACATTACTCGGTGGGGAATTCCAAAGCCGAGGAACAGCCACAGTGAAAGAAGATGAATATGAGGATGTTCGGTGGGAGGGAATAGTCCTGCAACAGATTTTTTTAATTTCCGGTTCAACTTCAAAGTCACTTATCTCAAAACTTACTAAATGTCACTTGTATCACTTTGCTTCTGAGTGCCTCAATTGAGATTGTTTATATAATTATTTCATTATATTAATTGATATTGAGGATCGTGATGAATTAATTCGTAGCAAATGATATTGATATAGTAACAAAGATAAGATGGAGAGAAATAATATACTTATGGGCGAAATGAACTTGCTATACAATACAGGACACATATAAACTAGGGAAATCTGTCATACGAGTTGATTAATTCTGGATTTGAAAATTGTATTACTAAAAGTAGCCATTATGAATGATGTTTCATTTTCGAATTAGACAGACGTGGACCATAATTTGAACTAGATAGTAAACCAGCAGATGTGGAAATAGAAAACTATGACATTTTCAAGAAAGAAGTGGACTGTGTACATTCTAAATACCCACAAAAGAGAATATATTTATAACTTCAGGAATATTTGGAAGAATATTATGACATAAAAGAAAACGAAATAAGATATTGCGAAATGAGCCAAAGTATGAAGACATGAATGTGCTGCACAGAAAAAATACCAAGCAAACTAATCAAAATTGTGAAGAAAAAAAAGTCGTATTTAATAATTACAGAGAAACCTGGCGGAGATGAGAAAAAATAACTGGAAGAGTTCCGGAAAATAACAGATGATAGCAACATCGTATTCTGAACTGATAGTTGTTCTGCAGAGGCAGGAAAGTGATTTACGGAGCTAGACTCCGCCTCGGTCAACATTCCATGAGCTCCACAAATCAGACTAGCTGCATTCTTTTTCATAGAACAGTACAATTCCAGTCAGAATTCCTTCTTTGGCAGTGTTGCCGGACAAGTGATGACGTATGTTATATATTGATGTGAAAAGTAACACAATATCACATGATAAAATACATCACATTAAGTTGCACAATTAATTTTGGTCTGATATCTTCTGCCAGCAGTTCAGCAACGAGAACATCATAGAGAAATTTATAGCGCATTATACGTAATAGTTAGTACTCAGAATTGCTGCTTAAATTCAGCCATTTAACTTCACTCTCTTTTCACAACAATCTATCAGACCAAAATTTTAAATATTAAGGTGTACATTTTACACATATTATGTTAAAATAATGCGCAGTACAACTACAGTAATTCATTTTTCGAACATAACTTTTGACGTAGAATTTGTGTTTCCCCGCATCGAGTACGGACAGCCATTCCGGGATAAGAAGCGAAAGAAAAATTCTCGGAATTTCAAAAGGTTACTGTAACACCACTATGGGTCACAGCCGAATGCTAATGTTATTTATAGTAGTTACACCACAGTCTAGTATATAGTCACGAAGCTCAATACGTAGTAAATATGCATCCATAGATAGTTTCTAACCACTAGGATCGCTGCTATCGCCTCATTACAGACAATGCGAAATAGTACCTGCACAGTCTATTGTTCCTAGTATCCTCATAAACTCAAACTTCGTGACTGTATATACAGGGACATCATTTTATTTTTACTTCAATTTTTATTCTACCTGAGGTTTTTAATGTACTTCACTCCCACCCCTTCTATTAATGAAGTTAAACCGTCCTCCACACAGAACCAAGACCGCATATACAGTCATAGAAGCCTTACGGTCATAGTAAACAGTACGTTCCAAAAATATGTTCGCGTTTTCCAGTGACGAAAGAGCTTTCAATATTGAATCATTTTCGCACAGGTACTGTCGTCCATTTGCCTGTCGTATCCCGGTTTCCCCACCAGCTTTTATTCGCCAGCTAGTGGCTGGGCTGTCTTAGCTCTTTTCTGAGAACATTAATTTCTGTTAGGAATTGGACGTCTACGTAATATTATACAACTGTTTTAAATAACTTCAATAAAAGGGCCTCGTTAAGTAATTAACTGTCACGTGATTTCCTCCCTTTCTACGACCCTACGACATAACCACTTGGACGGACAGTAGATAGTATGTCTGAGTAATTTTATCTTTTCGGATCCGGCAGAAGTGAAGATTGAATTTACAGTAAGTAAGGTAATCTTTTATAGAGTAGGTAGGCCTACAGAATTATTTCAACATGAGTAACTAGTACGAAGGACAAAACTGCTAATTGGAATTAGGTACAATAGTCTATAGTGCGATAATATGCACAAAAGAACTGAAATCTGTATCGAAGTGAACGGCCACCATTTTAAAAAATGTGTTTAAATATCCATATTATGATTATTTTTCAATTTAACTTCATTCTCTATATTGTACGCTAATGTGCTGTAGACAGCATAATATAGATTGCATAATGAATACGTCCACATGGACAGCTCAGTTCGTGAGTAAAAACACTTATTGTTAATACTGTACTGTATTTTGATTAAACAAAAACCTAATGAAAATGATCAAACTCAAAAGCGCGACATTTCCTAGTTTTCGTAAATGGATGAACTACTTTTCTTCCCTCCTATACCTAGTAAAGTGATTTGTTTGTATATTACGCCAGTACCATCGTACTCCAGTCATGGAAGGGGGTAGCAAACGGCGTTGATCCAGAGGTATAGGCAAGTTAATATTTAAAATGTTAGTAAAAATAAAATGATGTCCCTGTACTAGACTGTGATTACACCATGTAACTTGTGTGACCACGCCAAATGACGCTACCTCCACTCGCTACGGGCATGGGGGCGCCGAAATTGCGTATAAAATTAGCCGTGTCGCGCGGCCTCTCTCAGTAATATCTCGGCATCGAGAGCAGCTATAGACTTGTGCGATCATTCGTTTGATTTGTAATCGCGAGTTCTGCAATATTAAGGTGGTAATGGATACGTACAATACACTTTGAGTGAACTATTTGTTGTGAGCTGGGACTAATTTCGGAATGTCGCTTCATACGAAGAGAAAACATATTGCACGGCCTTCATTAATTATTTCTCTTATCAAGACCCATACCCTCTATTTTAAACCGAAACGAAAATAAAACCTTCAAAACACCACAACTGTAGTTTAATTGAAGGGTTCAGAACCATAGTGGGCCAAGCGCATTTACTAAAACCGTAGAAGTTATTACCATAATTCAATAGAAACATATAGCAAGTAATATAAAGTATACACATTAAAACTAAATGGTATGTCAATCTTCATTAAACTATAGTATTCACTTAACTTTAATCCTTGCTTTCTCCGTTTTTAATAAATGACGCTTGGCCCACTATGGCTCTGAATCCTTCAATTCAACAATAATATATCAATACATTTGATTTCCATTTGGTGTCATTTGAAGGGATAGTTGCGATATGGAATCGTAGTTATAGCGACTACAAATAATTTAAACAAAATTCTGCGCTGTATCAGGGATACATAGACATATAGCGTACGTCACCCAGTTAGTTTTATCTGACAAAATTTTACAGCTAATCAGTTAATGTCCCATATACGTTATAATTTTTATAAATGAATTTGAGTTTCCTTGGATTTGAGATTACTTTGGGGAGGTTTGCAGCTAAGTTATTGAGGTACTGAAGTCTATTGTGCTCCTGAAGTCTGTATGAGGAGATGTACGGCTGCCTGGTAGTCTTCTTCGCATGGACATCGTGAGGAAAGCGCTTGCAAGTTTTTTTTTTTTGTGTAAATACTGCTGGAATTTGTCGTGGTTGGTTAGAAATTCAATTAGGACAAATATTGAAAGATATTGGTTTGTTCCCTGGAGTGAATGTTCGGAAAGAATAACTTAGTGTAGAAGGCTTTAGGAGCGAATGTGTACGACTGATTAGAGAGATTTCTATAGTGTATGTGTTTTCTGTAGGGTATAATCAATTTTTGCTACAAAGTCCTCCCGGTTCTTCACAAACTGTTCCGTGAATCCTCGGACCCAGTGAAATGTTACTTGATCTTGTGTGACGAAAGGGTGAAGTGCCTTCTTGATCTTGGTGACTGCAAGGTTGCTGGATGTGCCTGTTCAGACAGTTTTAAGAGCTGTCTGTAAGTCCACGTTGATTACATATTTCTTGTTTTGTGTTATACTGTGTTGTATCCAATTCACATTGTGTTCTATCCAATTCACTGTCATCAGAATTCCCTGTATTTCAACCTAAAAACTGCATTGCAGATTTAGTTTGAGTGATCTGAAGAATATTTTCTAATTTTTAGACTAAACTACTATGGTGCCTCTGATTGAGGTTCTGGCCGATATGTATATCTATTATCAGGCAGTACATCTCTCTTGACGATATGTGTCAGAGGAAGAACAATTGTTGAAGGACTGATAGCAAAAACCGGACAAGTCCAAAATATTAATTTTTCAGGAAACGAAAAAAACTGTCCCTCACGTTTCTCATATACTAAAATAATCTGACATATTTTATATAGGTATCTCATATATCTACCAACCTTGGTAAAAAATTTCACTCTTCTCTTTTATACGGTTTCTCGGAAATAAAAAAAAACTTTTGGACATATCCACTTTTTGCAGAAAATATTATATGTACACATATTAATTGAGAAAAAGTATATTAAATCATGTTTGATTCATATTGTCAACTGCATCAACATACAAATAAATACTTTATAATGTTTTATTAAATTAAAACTTAATGCTGATATGATTTCCTGAACAAAAAAAAAAACAATTTTGTTATGTTTATACTTTTCTCTTTCTAATTTGTGTCCTTCAGTCATTTGAATTCTTGACACATATATCAAGTATCGAAAAATAATTATTCTAATAACACAATAAACTATGCACAATCGAAAAATATATAATTTTATTATCATTAATATATTATTATTATTATTATTATTATTATTATTATTATTATAGCTGTTTTCATTCATCACACCCACTGCTATTCTCATCTTCTGCCACCTTAACATTCTCCTCATTCTGATCACTTCCTTTTTTTAGATCTGGTTCATTTTGATGATCATTTATAAAACGAAATATTTAACCAATAACACCGACAATAACAGCTAATATGGCGATGAAATAAAAGAAGACAACACTAATGCTATCGTCATGATATTTTCTAACAAGAACCGGATAAGTTTGTGACTTGTCCGTCTTCTGCTAGAAAGACGTTGGACTAATCAGCTTTTTGCAGAAACGCCACATTTTTAAACGCTCATTTCAATGGCACAAATCTGGTTCTTGTAGATGCCGCTTGAAATGAAGTGAAGAGAATTGTACTATGCTCAAAATTGGAATTTTTGGACTTGTCCGGTTTTTGCTAGCAACCTTTCAATTGTTTGTATGCATCTGAAGTCTGATTAGTGTAATATGTAGCTAATCGGCGATGTAGGCCTATGTAATGGAGGGGGAAAGGAACTGACCATTCTACCCCATTATCTCCTGGCCTAGTTGCCTGATAAGTTACGTCTTCTTGGCATCACATGTGAGGTTCAGATCTGTCTTCGGACAGTTGACTAAACAACAATATATTTAGTCTCCTTTTTAACTATAATCCTAACACACGTTTCTTTCAGTGGTAATATTTGTAAATTTTAGAGGTTCAATAAATAAATGTCCAGGAAGATAAATATACAAAACGTTTGAGAAAAAGCCGTAGCTCAATTTGTAAGCCTTCCATGATCTAACTAGGAGAAACCGCTCGTATGTCTATAAGAAAGATGTACATAATCTGAAGAATGAAAACATTGTTCTCTAATTCCTGTGACAACTCTGAATATGAAAGACCTCCACGTGTTTTTTTATTGTGTTATTTTACGACGCTGCATCAACAACTAGGTTATTTAGCGTCTGAATGAAATGAAGGTGATAATACCGGTGAAATGAGTTCGGGGTCCAGCACCGAAAGTTACCCAGCATTTGCTCGTATTGGATTGAGGAAAAACCCCGGAAATAAACTCAACCAGGTAACTTGCCCCTACCGGGAATCGAACCCGGGCCACCTGGTTTCGCGGCCAGACGCACTGACCGTTACTCCACAGGTGTGGACCTCCACGTGTTCCATGTCTGAGATTTGGCAACGTTAAACCCTTCTAATAAATAAACGAATGAAGAAAACTCTCGATCTGCAAGTTGGTATGCGTTTCCTGAGAGATTAACACAGATTATACGAGTATTGCATGCCGGGAACTTGACAGCAGAGGTTAAAACGGTTTCACCCGCTTCTCTCCCCATCCCGGCATCTCACTGCCGGACGTGTCTTCCTGCAATTTTCTTTCTAATTTAGTCAACTATTACGAAATCCGTTGTTTCACGTTTTCCTTGGATATACATACTCTTGTCGACTTTCGAAAATCATGTTTCACTTCACTCTCTGACATCTCACGTTAGAGCATAACCTGGATGCAGTCGAAGCTGCGACCAGCGTAAGACGCGAGAACGTACCAGACCAGAAGAGTCAACAGCAGTCGAATGCTGGTAAGTCCAATATTGGAAACGGTTTCAATTAGGAATTATTTTAAAATCGACACAATCTTTCGAAGTTTTGTATAGGCTACATATTTGCGGGAATCTGCAATGTGAATTGAAAGGAAATTCACACTTTCCAAGAAAATTACGTGTAATGGACTTTGGATAAACATTTATTAGGTGCATATTTTTGTACCGTCCAAAAAAGAAGTTAGCTGAAAATTCACCACTGAGACCGTAACAGGCCATTGGGACTTATACTTGATGGAAGATTATTATTATTATTATTATTATTATTACTCGTATTATTATTATTATTATTATTATTATTATTATTATTATTATTATTACTCGTATTATTATTATTATTATTATTATTATTATTATTATTATTATTATTATTATTATTATTATTATTATTATTATTATTATTATTATTATTATTATTATGGAAGATGTAAGGTGACAATGGTAAAAAATTATATTTTTTAAATTTCAGTTTTATTTTATTCTCCGATGTTTAAAGATCAAGTTGCCATAATTTTATATCGAAATTCGATCAGTAAGTGTCCGAAAATAATTATGAAATGTCACACCACTCTTCTTTATAATCCTAAACTTAACGCTTAATTTTTCTAAGGTTACAATTCTGTACAATAAAGGTTCGTTTTCTCAAAACCCACTTCAGATACAGTAATGAAATGTGGTATATAGCCTATCTCTCTATTGTTGAATAATACAAATTTTCCTGTTGACAGATTGTTTTTATGTGTCAATTTGAAGTACTTTACTTGGATAAAGTAGTGATATTTCACATATTTTAATAATACATAGGCCTATTTGAAAATGTATATAAAAATTAAATTATATCTTTAAATTAATCTACAAAGATATGTTATAATATAACCTAGGAAAAATGTATGCAACATTTTTAGATCCAGATCTCTAACAGATCATGAGAAAATTGTCCTTATCTTCTGTAATGTCAAATTAGGTTATGTCGATTTACAACTAGACTTGCTGCAATGCTATAATATTATAATTAAGACTTAAATACATAAATTCAGTTTAAATGATCATACCAAATTTCAAATCGTTTGCTCAAAAACTGTGGGATCTGTGATCAATTAAATGAGCCGTTCAGAGCAGAAGTGGTGTAAGTCAAAATTGAGTAATGAGGTTTAAAGTAAAAATTCTGTAAATACAGGGCAACGTAGCAATTAATATGTCCTTCGTGCTATCCACTGACTTCTAATAGTTTAAATAAATTCAATATCAATTGCTACTTTGCGCTGTATTTTACAGAATGTTTACTTTAACCCTCACTACCCATTTTTTACTTACACCATTTCTGTCTCAACGGCTCAAATGTAGCGGTGCATTTGGATTTGTCTCCTCTTAATGTCTTTATGTATTTTATTAAACTGAATCTAATACTGATGAAATGCTTTTATCTTTGACTTAGCAAAAATGTTAAAAAGTGTTGCTTGAAATTACACCTACAAACTGGTTTATTTCCAAGTGTGAACACAATAGCCTATGTACCGGTATTGTAAAATAAGCTCGTTATGTCTATAATGACGGTAAGGATCAACAAACACATATAATTAAATTAATTACTGCAGATTCGCCTCAGAGAACTTGACGGAAGGTTGAATCACTTTGTGTCTAACTTGCATACGACTGTAAACAAGTAGATACATAAAGCAGACGACACGCCCTTCTTAAGAAAGTTCCTCTTTCGTAGGGAAATCCTGCATTCGTTGATAAGAGAGCGCCGTCAAGAAATGACATACATTACTGTCGTGAGAAAACGGGCGGAGTAGCAGATGTTGCGGCAGAAAAACACACCTGTTGTCTAATCTGCCACGATCGCTACTTGCAAAGGCATCCGCACCTGTGGCCAGCCGTAACTAAATCAGATGACAGCCTCTCACGAGAAAACAAGGGTTCGATTTCCGGTAGACCTTTTCAGATAGTGATGGCAAAAACGAATGTGGGGCAAGTTGTCTGAATGGTTAAGTTTCTCCTGTCACTTTCATTATTATCTACAACGTAACACACTGCATCTACTTCAATTATATTTGAAGTCTGAAAGAGTCATTCAGAAGTAAGATAGACATTATTATAAAGAAGAAATGCGCACAGGTGTGCATAGGATGTTTGTTCGTTAGTCTTCTGTGCTAAGTTCGGTCACTGTTTTTGGGCACTCGGTACACTGCAGGACGTGGTACTTGTCACACCTTGCACCACAGAATTTACAGACACACTTCTCGGACACTGTATGGAATTGTGTTGTGCTGCACACTTTCAAGTGAAATCCTTGCACTGCTAGCCTTGTTACTACGTCCCTCATGCGCTGATTAGTCCCAGTCCAGTTTCGGTCGACCATGGCGCTAGGGGCGTAGAACTTGTCGTTTATATTGTTCCTCTTATTTGTATTCTCTTCTAGAAGTTGCTTGTACGCGTCTGTGGACGGCATAATTAGTGAATACCGTAGATCCTCGATCAGAAAGGGTTCTCTTGTTAACACATAGACCAGTCTGGATGGTGTGAACTTCGACACTCCTAGTACCCTTTTCAGATATGTGGCTTTGACTTTTTCCCACGCTTTCAAATCTTTTTTCTTTAAATACTCCCAAACCACGTCTATGCCATAGGTAAGGATGGGTAGGATCTTTGCATGGAACAGCTTCATAGCTGCTTCAACAGATATGTCCTGTAGGTGTCGTATGTCGTTGATGGCTCTAGTGGCGGCTATGGCTTTTTCTTCAGCATGTAGGGCGAAAGTGGTTCCTGTTGTCTGGAATCTCACTCCAAGATATTTGAAGGAGTTTGTGATTTTTAATAGACATTATTATTAAGGTAAGATTTAGAAGTCCTGATCCTTCAGTATAGCACTGGCTTAGTATCACTGTGGACCCGCGTTCTAATCTCGATAATAGCGAAGACGTATTGTGATGGTCAGTCAAAGTTTCTGAAGGTTTTTTTTTGGGGTTCTCCCAATTCTTTCACTACCCATTTCAATATTAATTATCATAATTTCAATAGGTGTCGGCTTGATGTAGTAGTTGTGACTGACGTACAGACGGCATCACTCTGAGGAGATGTAGTGCTCTTTCGAGGATTATAGGAACTTTCGTCCATTCGTTTTCGTCCAGTTTTCGTTACATTCTTTTAGATATTTTGCCCAATTGCTTTCTTCCAATTTAG